>NC_090188.1:23294123-23594123 GCF_024679245.1 Pseudorasbora parva | reverse complement strand
AGGCACTTAGATATGAAGAAATCTGAGAGTAGAGAACTTTTTCAAAGACCTTGGAGATAAAAGACAATTTGGAAATTGGACTGTAGTTATTCACATCGTGCTGATCTTTTTCAACAAAGTGCTGTACAGTAGCATGTTTGAACTTGGTAGGTACCATCCCATTTGTTAGCGAACTATTAATGATAGCAGTAACAACTAAGAGCTGAAAAAATCTCCTTAAAAATGTGTGAAGGCAAAACATCTGAAGGGCTAACAGAAGATTGCATCCCAGCTACAATATCAGAAAGGCCACTATTGAAGCATCCTGGTCTTCCATAACACCTCAGTAGTGCCACATGTCGATTGTATCCATGCCATGCATTGAGGCAGTAATTCATGCAAAAGGGGCCCAAACCAGTACATATGCATGTTTATACTTTTACGAGGGCCAACATTTCTGTATTTAAAAGCCTTTTTTTCTTTCCTTTTTTGATTTTAGGTCATTTTCAAATTTTCTGAGATTTTGAATTTGGGGTTTTCATCAGCTGTCAGCCATAATCATCAAAATAGCAAATCTCTCTAATGAGAGGGTCTCTCTCTCTCTCTCTCTCTCTCTCTCTCTCTCTCTCTCTCTCTCTCTCTCTCTCTCTCTCTCTCTCTCTCTCTCTCTCTCTCTCTCTCTCTCTCTCTCTCTCTCTCTCTCTCTCTCTCTCTCTCTCTCTCTCTCTCTCTCTCTCTCTCTCTCTCTCTCTCTCTCTCTCTCTCTCTCTCTCTATGTTGTTTTGCTTCAAGATGCATTCACATTAGCCCTGAGTTCAGGTCACTGTATACTAAAACCCCAGGTGTGGGATCTCAGTCTGCTGGACATTTAGGCACAGTCCCAATGTGACTTTCTTCAACGCATGTCAGTCAAGTCAACTGACTTTACAAATGCAAAATGTCCAACAACAACACATAAATATTTAATATTTTGCCCTGTATGCTCACCGTCTACATTGCCTGTCTGCTGCTGTCAGACCCCTAATCTACCCATATCACATGTATTGCACTGGTTTACATCTTTAGCCCACTATCTGCCCCATAACACATAAGCCACTATCTGCTCCAGGCTGAGTGTTTCTGTAAAACTTACTCTGCTGCCAATTATTGGCGTAAGGCTGTTTCATTTTGATGTGGGTAATTTAACAAGAGTCCCGTAAACGTCTGCATTTTTCTTTCAGAGTGCTGTAGTTTTGTCTCTCATTTCTTTAACAAGCTGGAAAACACTTCAAGAGGAATCAGACTCCAACACATGCAAACCAGCTGCAACAGGTCAACACAAATGATCAACAACGGGATTTGAGAGTTTTGGATCCTTTACTGAGCAGAATAAAGATTTTTCTGTTTAAAAAATGAAGCCATTCCATTAAGTTGGAAATTGGATAAATATTTTCTCAATTAAATGCAATTTGGGAAAGTAAGTGCTATTGATATGTGTGTGTAATTATCGTAATCTGAGAATGTTCCGATAATTATGCAATTCATTTGATGCCAGTTTTGGAACAGGAAGAGAATATTCTGAACACTGCTCTTGCACTTCTAATGAAAAGTAATGCTGTTTTATCCTCCTGTCTCACCAACAAAAGGTAGCCTACTTGCCTGTTGCAAGAAGTGTTATTAAAGTGTTTAGCTCCAACTTGCCTCAACACACCTGCCTGGGAGTTTCTAGCATGCCTAATAGCTTGATTAGCTGGTTCAGATGTGTTTTGTTGGGATTGAAGCTAAACTGCAGGACAGTGGCCCTCCAGGAGCAGGACTGGACACCCCTGGGTTAGGGGTTAGTTTTAGTTTTGGCAATTCAACGTTCGCCACGCCTCTACCTTTCAGCACACCCATTACTCCAACTGGCAGCTGTCACTGTCTCAATGAATTAATAGATTTAAATTAAAAGAGCAATGCCCTCTAGTGTTATGGAAATGAACTTTGCTTAAAGGAACAAAAATGACAAATAAAAACAATTATATTTACTCAGACTCATGTTATGACAAACTGTGAGCAAGGTGAAATTTTGAATAGTTACGACCATTCTGGTTTTGCATTTTTTTTTTTTTTTTTTTCTGTAAGCAATTACACTGAATTGAAACTGAAGCTTTTGTGGGGCCTAATGGTTAAGAGAGTCACACTTATAACCTGAAGGTTTTGGGTTCAATTCTCAAAATCTGCAGGAAATGACTGAGACACCGATCCCAGGCATCGCAGCAAAAAGTGGCTGCCCACCGCTTGTGTGTGTCAATGGTTTGCAGTGTTTGTGTTTGTTGACTGTGCTCACTACTCCTTACAGGTCCTTCTCCAAAAATTAACATATGTGATAAAAGTTCATTATTTTCCATAATGTAATAATAAAAATTAAACTTTCATATAGTTTAGATTCATTGCACACCAACTGAAATATTTCAGGTCTTTTATTGTTTTAATACTGATGATTTTGGCATACAGCTCATGAAAACCCAAAATTCCTAGCTCAAATAATTAGCATATAATGAAAAGGTTCTATAAACGAGCTATTAACCTAATCATCTGAATCAACTAATTAACTCTAAACACCTGCAAAAGATTCCTGAGGCTTTTAAAAACTCCCAGCCTGGTGCTGCGTTCCAGTTCGTTTTTGTCATGCCCTTCACTCGCAAACTTCCCTCCGTCTCGTTCACTCGGATGTGCGTCATGCCTACGTTGCATGAGTGCCCACTACTGGCGGAAACTTTGCAAATGGACTGAACTGGAACGCCCTAAGCCCTTGATCACTTGGAATCCACTATGGAGTTGATATATTATTTTTTTTTTACCTTTACGAAATTGTTTAATGCAGCATTCTATATGTATATGGATGTGTTTGGGTTGTTTTAAATGTTTTTAAAAATAGTTATAGTTGTTTTTGGTGGGGTAAATTAAACGTGATATGTGGTGACGTCACAATCGTGTTGCATTGTGGTATATGAAGCTGCCTGAAGTGTACATATGAAGTAGACTCGCTCACTCGGTCAAAATCGAGGGAGCAAGGGTCTGCCCATACAAACTTCCCTTGTACGCTTCACGAAGTGGAACGCACTTCAAAATGGTGGCAGGGATTCCCCCAAGGGGAAGTGCTTAGGGAAGTTTGCAAGTGCGTGTCTTAAAGTGGAGTGGAACGCAGCACGATTCATTACTCAAAACCGCAATCATGGATAAGACTGCCAACCCGACCCTGTCCAGAAGGCCATCATTGACACCCTCAAGCGAGAGGGTAAGACACAGAAAGAAATTTCTGAACGAATAGGCTGTTCCCAGTGTGCTATATCAAGGCACCTCAGTGGGAAGTCTGTGGAAAGGAAAAAGTGTGGCAAAAAATGCTGCACAAAGAGAAGAGGTGACCGGACCCCGAGGAAGATTGTGGTCCGATTCCAGACCTTGGGGGACCTGCGGAAGCAGTGGACTGAGTCTAGAGTAGAAACATCCAGAGCCACCGTGCACAGGCGTGTACAGGAAATGGGCTACAGGTGCCGCATTCCCCAGGTCAAGCCACTTTTGAACCAGAAACAGCGGCAGAAGCGCCTGACCTGGGCTACAGAGAAGCAGCACTGAACTGCTGCTCAAATTTTGCATGTCATTCGGAAATCAAGGTGCCAGAGTCTGGAGGAAGACTGGGGAGAAGGAGGCTGATTGCCTCCCTGCCACGCCGCATTGAAGCAGTCATTTCTGCAAAAGGATTCCCGACCAAGTATTGAGTACATAACTGAACATAATTATTTGAAGGTTGACTTTTCTTTTACTGGTCGGATGAAATTAGGAATTTTGGGTTTCCATGAGCTGTATGCCAAAATCATCAGTATTAAAACAATAAAAGACCTGAAATATTTCAGTTGGTGTGCAATGAATCTAAAATATATGAAAGTTTAGTTTTTATCATTACATTATTGAAAATAATGAACTTTTTTCGCATATGCTATTTTTTTAGACGGACCTGTATATGTGAGCACTAACTTGGATGGGTTAAATGCAGAGGACAAATTCAGAGTATTGTTTACACTTGGTCTTCACATGTCACATTAAGCTTCAAATCAGATGAAGGCAGATAAGTCGCAATGCTTAGTTATCAAAGTGATTTTTTTTTTTTTTTTAGGTAATATTACCTTTAATGTCATTTTTCACTTCTATTGGGCTGTTAAAGTTGGCATAGAATTAAAATTCACATATTTTCTAAATGCATGTTCTGAAAATTAATAATGAACAATTCATCTGCACAAGATCTATTGCTACTTCTGTTTCATCGCTACTTTAACTTCACCATTGATACAGTGAGTTCAAATTGAGAATTTTCAAGAAACAATACACACTGAGTAGACCTAGAGTACTAGCTCACTATTCAGCACCAAAGTGGATGAATTTGCCTCTTGCACATACAAAGCTTTATCATAGGAAGTGGTCACGAGACTCTTATAGTAGATCAGCTGTGCTTCGTCTCTTTGGGACGGCGTTTTCGGTGGTGTTCGCGCCACGGACACTCGCCTCGCCTTCACACTGGCACCCAACCGTGTTTTTCTAACCTTTGGTGTGTTTATGACTCACCCCTGAGCTGAGATGTGTGTGGTTCATTTGTTTCACTCCCCTTGTTTTCACTGGCCTCCAGCCTGCTGTTATTCATAGGCACCCTAATCACCAGCAGGGAATATGCTTTATAATCACAGACCACATGTTCTCAGAGGCTGGGGGGGAGGAGGAGGGTCTCTCAGGGAGAATTAAATAAATAAATATATAAATAACTTTTAAAAAATGTCTCCGTATTTGGTAACCGCACATCTGTTTTCATTGAATGTTATGGAACAATTTTCAATGATCAAATCAATTACATACATTCTTACACATGCTCCGGCCAAGATATTTTCGGCTGCAGTCGAGTTAACACACATCAAACATCAGTTCTGCTCTGATTCTGATGAACACCCGATACGTCTGCTGCACCTGAATGGATGGTGAGATCCATTCCTCCACGCCTGCAGTGTTTGTAATTAGTTAAAGCTGTGTGACGCACAGCCGGAGGAAAATTCTGATTCGTTGACTCTTAAGGGAATGATAGAGCATTTTAAAGGCACTAATCATATTGTGGCAGAACATCTACTAACCTTACAGTGAGAAAATCTCAAAATGAGGAGAAAGATAAACCAATGACATGATTATGTTGCTTTGACAGGTGCTAACATCATTGAATCTGGCCCACTGAGCGCTTGCCTTACAATTCCTATGTGTTCAATAATCCGGCCTTTGTTTCTGGAAGCAATTACACTTTGGGAGTGATAAAACCTATAATTAAAATGTTTGTTTTTTAATGTTATTCAACAAAGAATATTTGCAATGTGGTCTCTTTCTCGAGCTGCGACCTTTATTCCAAGCCAACAGGTGGCGACAGAGAGACACACTAACTATCCGTGAAGAAAACACAAGCGCGAGTTACACACGTGTGTCGAACAGATTGAAACATGGGCAAAAGAAGACGAGGAAATCAAGAGCTTGCCAATTTAACCAAGAAACAGAAGAAACATCTAAAAGAATTTGGAGAACAGCACCCTTTTCACGATAAGTATGGATCACGATGTGTGGTTCACAAAACAGTGGACAGTACAAGTTAGCATAGCTTCACGTAGTAAAATTACTAATGCACATCATTTTTTCGCTTTTTAGTGTTGTTGATAGACCGGAGAAGACTCAAATTTTGCGATTGGTAAGTGATAGACTATATTCTTGAGTGACTGTCTTGATCATTTAACGTTAAGTCAACAACCTTCTGCTTCTTCTGGTCAGGTCAATATGCAGCATTTAGCAGCAAATTGTGAATCTGGATGCATTTATACCACAAATAACATTACAAACAGAAAAAAGGGTGAATACAAAATATTTGACTAGATCTGAGAAGCCCCTTTTCCTCCACGTAAGGATAAAACAATTAAGGGTAAATCTTAAAGGCACAATATGTAATATTTTTGATGAAACTATTAAAACAAACCACTTGAAGAGTGTTGTTGACATGTGTACATTATCAAAAACGTTTCCAACAATGTTTAAATCCAGAGAAATCAGACATTTTAATCAGTATTATGGAATGTTATTGTGTTGCCTGTCACTGACGTCATTTCCGCGTTACCCTCGATTTCCAGTTTTGCTTTAGTTGAAACCATGTAAACATCATTAAAGACTATTATATATTTTTTATTAAACAGGTGAGTAACAGTTTGAATACATTTATCAACAGAAAACTCATCTATGTTATCAGGGCTTGACATTCACTTTTTTGCTCACCAGCCACTGTGGCTAGTGGTTTTCCAAAGTTACTAGCCACTCAGCATTTTCGTTAGCCACAATTTTGCTGTTTGGAAATTACATTTTATATGATTAAAGTTGAACCATATTTAACATATGGTGTTGTTTGATTAACATTAAAGGGGGGGTGAAACACTCAGTTTCAGTCAGTGTCATGTCAATCTTGAGTACCTATAGAGTAGCATTGCATCCTGCATATCTCCGAAAAGTCTTTATTTTTTTAATAATTATATAAGAAAGATGCGCTGTTCCGAGTCTTTCCGAAAAAAGCCGAGCGGGTGGGGGCGTGTCGTGTGAGCGGAGCTAAATAATGACGTGTGCAGCAGCGCGCTGTGTGTTGAGTCGAGCGTCATCCCTAACAGCGGTAAAAAAACTTTATTCAAAAAAAAAATATGGCTTTTAATCAGATACAGCCATACATCTATGATCCGGAATCAGACCCAGAGGCTGCAGTTGAACAGGAGCAGCAGCAAAAACGACTAGAGCAGGACGTCTGTATGTGGTAAGTTACAAGTTATACACTAACTATATAATATGCTTAGCGGCTTGTGTTATTTACATATTTATACTTGAATTATATCGTCGTATTTTTGTCTTTGAAGGTGTACATGTGGGAAGTGCAGTTGTGCACGTGTGTTTGTGTGTTTACGCGTGGTTTGTGTAGACAATTGTAACGTTAGTAAGCGGACTGGTTTTGCACCGCAGGCTAGTGTTTACATAGAAAGACACGGAATAGTAGCGCATTTGAAAGAAGAAGCGTGCTTATTTAGTTCAACATATTTCCCCCCTTTGTGTATTGTTGTTTGGAGTGCTTTTACAATACACAAACATAAAGTTACACATATAGTGGCCAGCTAAACAAATGTACACGCACTACACATCGCATGCTCCATTGATCAATTAACTATACGTGATCATGTTTGGGCTACTTGATGAGCATAGGCAAAAACACAGACATTTGAAGCACTCTTACTCACAGCCTGCGGTTCTAACGTTAGGACCTTTATCGTTGGGACTGCTCCATCCTTCAGCATTAGGCGATTGGAAAAGCCGGCGTCAAGCTGGGCCTTGTTTATGAAACAGTCGGCACCGAAATGCAGCGAACAGATATAAACATTCGCGCAACTCAGTTGCTGATCCGGAAAAGCAAATTACATCCACTGTTGCCTTAACGCGGGGTTTTTGGCGAATCTGTGCAGGACTGTCTTGGTCTGGCAACCAAAAACCCACTTTTTTGGTGACATTGTTATGTGCTATGTGTAATTGTCACCTGTCCAGCATCCTACAAACCAGCGTTTTGATGGGCATAGCCTGTTGCTTTCGCTCTCTCCCTCGCTCTCTCTCACGCGCTTCCGGTAGAATTGTCCGTAAGGCCCATACAAGGAAATTCCGCCCCCACTAACGTCAATGGGGACGCATGATCTCAAAAAACTTGCCGAAACTTATGACTAACCGGAAGTAGTATTTTTGACAAAGAAATACTCCCATCAAACGTCCACCTTAACTTTTGAAACTTTGTCTATGTTTAGTATGGGATTCCAAGTCTTTAACAGTGTAAAAAGATCAGTATGCATGAAACAGCATTTCACCCCCCCTTTAATGACAGACAAGTATTTATTTAAGCTGCTGAATGCATGGACGCAATATTCTTACACGTATCCAGTTTTTACCAACCTGTTTACTGTACACTTAAGCCATAATCGACTGTGTTCATGCTAGGGCTGGGCGATATGGAGCAAAAAATATATCTCGATATATTTTGCTATATTTCGATATACGATATATATCTCGATTAGTGATCGACCGATATTGATTTTTTATTACCGATTATTTGCATGTTTATGTGTCGGTAGCCGATATAGAACCGATATTTACTTAGTGTTATTTCTGTCTTTTACAATTACAGCAACAGCACTGAACTGAGCTTTTTAAACACTGTAATTTTTGCAGTTTCACTCACTTACATACAGAACAAAAGACATTTACATCAATAAATAGTCAGAATTGTTTTGTTTTTTTTAAATACAGTGCAAAGTCTTATTAAAATTAATGCTGTTTTATCTTTTTATTTATAAATACAGCCATATTAACAATAGGCAAAATACATTTATAAAGTCTAATGTTTTCAAATGGAGAATATAAATGAGAGTTGAGTCTATCAACTCCCCATAACTATGAGCATAAATATAAGCATTCATTTTAAACTACAGTTTTAAAAGGTTTATGTGTTCAATAGACTAAAGAGTGAATATTCTCTGGATTATGCAAACATTGTAAAAGCTGATGTATTCGCCGGTTTGTTTATGTCAATCTCATCTAGTGAGGTATCAAAATGAATGTTTGTGTCAGTCTGAATTATGCTGGTGACAGGGTGCTGTTTTCATCTCTGCGTTTAACACTCGTCTCGCGGAGATAGGCTTAATAATTCATTTTCACGGAGCTGTAATTAATTTGATGTTTATTATAAAACAACGAATTGTTATATAATGTTAAATGTCATATAGCAGACGTTAATATAATTTAAGGAGTTTTAAACGAGTCGGTCTTGTTTACATGTACAGTGACTAGCCTATGCTGGAACAACATCTCGGTGAGAGTACGGCTGAACGCGACTGAGCATAAACACAGAGAGAGAAAGAGTTTGGTGCTTTTATTTCTAACATGCTCTCATTTGTGGCGTAATAATTAATTTTCACGGAGCTGTAATTAATTAGATCTTTATTATATAAATGTTATATAGCAGACGTTAATATAATTTAACGAGTTTTAAACGAGTCGGTCTTGTTTACATGGTGATCTAGCCTTTATGCTAGAGCAGTGTTTCTCAAACTTTTTCAGCCCAAGGACCACTATATCTTCAAAAAAAAAATCTGAGGACCACCTACAGAATCCCACTCTAACACGCCCCCAAAAACCAACAAAATAGGAAGGATAAGCTGAATTTAAGTTTAATATTTAACTGTTTCAAGTCAAAAACTAATTAAAAAACAAATGCAATGATATGATCAGAAACTATTATATACATTTTTATTTAATTTGAAAAAGTAAATGTGAAATGAGTTGCAGCTTAATATGAACAACAAACTGAAGAAAAAAAACTGCAATTAAACATACTGTAACAGCCTAGATCCCACTTAATGCCATTCCAAAGAGCCATTAGTTTAAAACCATAGACAGTAAAAGAAATGGACGGAGCTATCCCATTGACTTCTACGGCGTTAAGTGATGTCAGTATAGGAGCACTCACTTCCTGATGGCTGAGCGAACTGCGCAGGCTCAGACTGAGCTTGACGACGTAGATGTGACGTGAGCAACCTGTCGGACAGCTGTAGGTCTTCTAGTAGTTGTGGAAAGTGAAATCTGAATCCCGTTGTTTAAATATTTTCTCCCGTTGCTTTTGGCTCACTATGGGCTTCTCCCCATTCTTCTCCCTTGACTTTATCAGACTTAATGTCTCCACGTCCCCCCGACTGTCTCATAGACAGTAAAAGATAGCCTGCGAGCGTCTCCTCAGGTCTATACGGTAATTTCTCAACTGTGCGACAGAGTCGCGTTGGTTATGACGCAATAGTTAGCCTATTTTTACAAAAACAGCTTCTGCGGGGCGATAGTGTAAGATGCAAGGTAACGGAGCCTTTTATGCATTGTCGTGTTTCTTTAGAAATAAACAGTAGACAAATGGAGTCTTTAAACGCCTCTGATGTAAAGTTATTCACTGTCAAAATGACTCAAAAATGAATGGGAGTCAATGGGATGCAAACAGCAGGTGATGGCTTGGTTAGCAATGGCCGCCCCTATGGGTGGTACACTTTCCGAGTGCTTGATTACCCCCTTGTTTAAAACTGAGGTGGTGGGTATAGGAAGTCTATGGTTGTAACTATGGTAACAATAAAATGCTGAAAAGAATGTTCCCCTTAAGGCCCTTTCACACTGGACGCGATTTTGACGTGCGAATAATTCGCACGATGGTTTTATTTTTTGGTCAGCTGTTTGTGTAATGAGCACTTCCACACCGAACGCGAATGTGCAATTTTCGAGTTGCCTTGTGGTAAAAATAGCTACGGGTAGCGCCAGCTGATTGAGTAGTGCAACCACTCTACGTCATCAACCTAGAACGCAAACAAAATGGCGCCGCCCATGGTCCAAATATAAAATCGATTTTTTAAAATAATGTAGATCTTTCATGGGTTTTCTACTACATATTTCAGTAAGAGACATTGTTTATGTTATATTAAGCCATACAAGTCTCAACACCATGGGATCCCTTTAATGGTGCGCTTCTATGCAATTCTCAAAACGTCCACAAGATGCCGCCATTTATCGGAAAACCCCTTATTACAAAACCGATACCCGATTATGGGAAAATGCTTAAATATCGGGAAAAATATCGGGAATCTGATATATCGGTCGATCACTAATCTCCATATCTTTACAGAAAAAATAACCCCCTAAAAACTACAGCAAAAACAAATATGCCAAATACCACAAATTCATTTTTTTTTTTTATTGAAGTGCAAAGAGGTAGTCAGTTCATGTAGGAACAAAGTGCTTTTGCAACATTTAAAAAAAAAACTTCCTGATTACATAAATAATAATAATTTAACTGTAAAAGAAAATAAATAATACATATTGCCTTCTTTTCTTTCATTTTATGCTTTCAGAAGATGAATCAAAGACTCCCTTTTTTACACTTAAAGTAAACGGTAAGCATTCTGCAGAAAGATAGGGGCATGACTGAGATATAAAAAAAAACTGATTTTGTCATAACACCACTTCCCGTTAAATTTTTTATCAAAATTCAATAGATGATGTCATGCTCTTTACTAAAGCGTGACTGAGCGCCTCATCATGTGGATCATGTACACATGAGTCGATATTGACTTCTTTTCCAGTTACAGAACGAAATATGAATGTAAGAAAGGCTATATGATACAGTACAACTTGAAGGAGAGCACTGTGTCTCAGGACACCCAGGATGTCGTGTTTTTCCCTCTTGGTTTAAACATGAATAGACCTATTCATCATAATCCCGTGATAAAGCTGACAAAAAAATAATAATAATGATATTGCAATAATTAAATGTTTTCAAATGATATGCGATAATTTTGACATTTTAACTGAAAACCATGCGATCAGTTAGACACAAATCATAAATTGACATGATTGCGACTGCGAGTGCGTCTCGCACCAATAGTGTCAATCACCTGTGGGTCAATCACCTGTGGGTGAGACTGTGGGTGAAACTTGCGATTTGAACTATGATGAACATTAATATTTCTTTATGAATTTTACCAAGCAGTTTTGTTAGAGGGAAAATCATGGTCTCTAAACTGAGTCTTGAAAAACGAACGCGCTTGTCAACATGATAAATAACCCTCACCTGTTTGCGGACATAGACAGTAAAAGAAAAAGAAATCGACAGAGCTTTCCCATGGCGGAAAGTGAGGTCGATCACTTTCGGCTTCTCCCCATTCTTCTCCCTTGACTTTATCAAACTTTGTCTCCACGTACCCCCGGCTGTCTCATAGACAGTAAAAGATTGCCTCTGAGCGTCTCCTCCTGTCTATGCGGTAATTTCTCTACTGTGCGACAGAGTCGCGTTGATTATGATGCAATCGTTAGCCTATTTTTACAAAAACAGCTTCTACGGGGGGATAGTGTAAGATGCTAGGTAATTTTATGCATTGTCGTGTTTCTTTATAAATAAACAAAGGACAAATGGAGTCTTTAAACGCCTCTGATGTAAAGTTATTCACTGTCAAAGTGACTCAAAAATGAATGGGAGTCAATGGGATGCTAACAGCAGGTGATGGCTTGGTTAGCAATGGCTGCCCCTATGGGTGGAACGCTTTCCGAGTGCTAGATTACCCCCTTGGTTGCGGACGCCGCCGTGTTCAATTAGACAACACGCGAGGGGAGGGGGAACAAAAGCAACGAAGCGGGGGGTGCGCGAGCCCAGCACACAGAAGGCAAACAAGCAAAGTGCCAGAATCAGAATTAAATATAAACAATTTATCGATATATAAGATATGTCCAAATCCATATCGAGTTTAAAAAATATCTCGATATATTTTAAATATTGAGATATCGCCCACCCAAGTCATGCAAGATACTCCACACAAAGGACATTTTGACATCTGTGTGAGTGTATTTGAATATTCAGGGTGCGCGTGAGAGAGAGAGCTTCTGTTGTGTGTCATTCAGTGTGATTCTGCCTATCCCACCTTCACTAACTGCAGGCTAATTGATAAGGAATTGTAATTGAATTGTAATTTTGTGATACAATGGTCTTGGCATTTAATTTGGCTCTAGGCTGAAATTATATTCAACCCGCCAAAGTGGCTAGTGTGAGTGGCTGCCTTATTGACGCCACAGCTGAAATATATCCGCATTTGGCGGGCTGGCGGGTATTAATGTCAAGCCCTGATTGTTATACAGCTCAACACGGTTAATTGTTTAAATCGCTTGTTTTCTTGATTTACCAAGAGTACCTTGTCTCAGAGACAACACTATTCTGTTAAGTGGCTTAATATAATATTCTAATATCGGTCTAGATTACTTCAAAGTGCAACAAGTGTCTTATACCAGCTGACGCACAGAGTGTATTTAGAATGATTGTTTTAACCATGTAAAACAGCACTGCATTACGCCACATATGCAACAGAAAAAGCAGAAGCGGCTGACTGCAGCATAATCAGAATTAAAGCTCCCCTGGCCTTGAGCAACACTGAGGTACACGCAGGTCTCTCATTAGTATTCGCTCCCACAGCTCTCGGCCCTCCCTGCTTCATACCACTATAATGTTAATAATTCTTTAATACATTATCTCATCCATGAACAAGTAGGCCTGTCACGATAATATTTTTTGCTGGAGATAAATTTGCCAAGAAATGATTGCGTTAAACGATAATATTGTCGCTCTGAGACCGTTTTAATCTAAAATAATTATAATGGCATAATAATGCAGGTCAATTTTTTCAAAGATCAATAAACTTTTATTTCTGAAGACTATTTAACACTGAAAACGGAAAACATTTTAAATATCCACAATAAACGAACAAAACAACCAAAAACTAAATAAAATGGATGAAAACTGTAACAGATGAGGCGCAAATTAGGGGTGGCATGGTTCACAAAACCCACGGTTCGGTTCGTATCATGGTTTTAGGGTCACGGTTTTTGGTTCTGTACGGGTCTTGTTTTTTGTTTTGTTTTTTAATCGTTAACACTCCATAATTTTACTTCAGCATATGATGTATAGCTTAATTATCAACAATTTAGGACGCTGCATTAAAAAAAAAAAATCATGTAATCATGAACAAACTGAACTTTACTTGACCATTTCTGAGGAAAGCTAGGTGAGATTTTGATACAGCAAGAGAGAAGACATTGATGACATGCTTTATATTTATTTGGCAAAAAAAGGGTGAATGTGTATTGCTATCTTTAGAGGAATTTGTGCCTTTTTTAGCACACAAAGATTGAACTGAAGAATTAACTTGCATTTTTCACAGTGCCAACTTCAGTGTAGCTTTAAGCCTCATTTATACTCGACGCATCCGCACGAGCGTGAGAGTCCACGCGGCAAAAATGTTGTCAATGCGGAGTGTTTGTATGCACCCGTTTAGCTTGGCGCTGTGCACGTCACATTTTGTAACTGACCCTGCCTCCCAATTCGCATACTATCCATACTAAATAGTATTCGAAAATAGAATTAGTATGTCCCAAATCATAGTATGTTGAAAAGAGTATTCCAAAGATACCCGGATGGTTTACTATTTCTGGTCAGAATTCGAAGTATGAATCGATGGGCACTCAAACGGCTGATATTGCCCACAACCCACTGCGAGGTGTACGGGGATTCGATTAGAACTACAAACGATGATAAAAAGCGTTAAAAAACTACAAACATCACGGATGTGCGAGTCCGGCGGTTAAGTAGAGAAATTTAGATAAAGGGGTTTGAGTGACCAACTATCAATATTTAACCTGACAAAAATATATTTATTCAGTGTCATCCACATTATATTTTATCTGCAGCAGCATTGTGAACTTTTGTAATGACATGTTTGGCCATTAACTTTTAAATGCATCATTATATTTAAACTGCGAACACATGAGGAGAGTCTCTGAATTAAAGACCAACAAATGGCAGATCAACGTGCGGCTACATTTCTCTCCGATACGGTAGGAGATTAAACTGAATGTGAAGGATTTGAGTTGTGACGAATCTGACGATGATTGACAGGGCAGTTAAACGGTGACGGGATGCACGTTACTAAGCGACAGAGTCCGTTAAAGATGGCGAAGTAGTATGTCCTGAAGCTTGCATACTTTTCTGCTACACACTCAAAAGTATAGACTTTTTCTTCACAAAAAAGAGTACATACTTTTAGGACGTAGTATAAGTAGGCGAATTGGGACGCAGCATTTGTGGGAGCTCCGCAACCAAAGAAGCACGAGTTTCAGGAGAATCTGGTGGAGCATGACGTCTCATCACACCAGCACCCAGTCTGCACGTCGAGTTTAAACACCTCCCCAAACAAGGTGCGCGCACGCAGTCAACGAGAGAGATGAGAAAAACAAACAAGCATGAAAATGGAAATTATCACGGCCGGAAAAATGATCGCTCATTTTTTATACCGTGCGATTAATAGATTTATTGACTATGCCTATGAACAAGATTTCTGGCCGAGTCCGTTGGAATAATTTCCATTGACTGTGGAAGTGAAGACGACAACTCCCATGATTCCACGCTAATTCTCACCGTCATCCTGCTAATTTTATCAGCCCACCTGTTTTGAATAAGTGACCTCTACCTGCAAAAAAATACATATTGTGCTTATGATTTTGACATAAAAAGATAACATTTAATTATGAGATTGTCATAGTTTGTTTTTTTTGGTCACAATATCGTCTTTTTATAAGTATGTCATAATTATGATGTATCAAAGCATGATACATCAAAATGGGCTTCCACAGATAAGGGAAGCTGTCCCTGGTTAAAACATAATAGATTGTTGCTTAGGTTGAATTTCTGCATTTTGTTAAAATGTTTTTGTTTTTTTTCAAACAATCAAATAAAAAGACTTTCTGCACCTATTCAGCCTGACAGTCCACCTTATCCTGAACCTGACAGCGAGGAAGACAGTGATCTAGAGCAGAAGTCCGCTTATCAGAAACTGCTATCCACCATGATCCAAGGAGCTGATGACAACAGTGAAGATGAAGAAAGTGAAGATGAAGGTGAAGATGAAGAAAGTGAAGATGAGGATGATGGAGAGCTGGTTGAAGGTAAAGTCTATTACTTTCTATGTAATAATATAATATTTAATCAATTGCAGCACTTCGTCTGATAGAGTCTGATGGCCTGTAATTAAAAATCATTCTCAAGTAGGAGAGGAGGAGGTGGAAGAGGAGGAGGAAGGTGATGATGCTGATGCTAAGGAGGATGAAACACTTAACGATTCAAAAGATAACGAACACCCTGAAAAGACAAATGGAGATGTAGAGGAAAATAAAGGCGGAGAGATGGAGGGAGAGTTTACAGATAAGAAGAATGAAGCTGCGTTCTGTCTGGAGACCAACCTGCCTGCAGAAGAGGAAAACACTGGAGAGCAGGAACAGGAGGACGGTGAGTCATTCCCTTGATTCATCAGTGTAACGCTTTAAATTCTGACCTGAGATGATTAATATTTGCTGTTGATGTGGTATTTATTGTTTTGTAAACCCTAAAGTCTAGTACTCAAGATGGTTTGACTTAAGAATCAAGTTGCAAACCTTGACCCAACTATGCCTCTGTGACTCTCTGGTTGTAGATATGTTTGTGAAGCACCAGGAGATTGAACTGAGTGAAGAGGAAGTGGGCAGAATCTCGCAAGGATCAAAGATCAAAACTCAGGTTAAGGTATGCCTGTAATCAGTGTGTGTGCATGCGTGCGTTTGTGTGTGTGTAAAAATACTATATTTACTGACCCTTCGTTCTCCCCCTCCAGTGGCCAAAGCTAGGTGTTCTGCAATGTGTGTGTCCACTGGAACGTTTCCCAGCCATGGGACAGCCCTCATCTGTCCCTGTTCTACCCATTCACAAAACCCTGGAGGCAAATTGGCGCTTGTTAAACCAGCCCTTCGGACCAGAAAGAGACACTGTGACAGATGTCACAGAGCTGCAGAAGGAATTGCTTAAACTCATGGGTATTTCAGCCAAATTAAAATAATTTATTGGACCATGCACCCTAATTTTTAAAATTACACTTTACTTTTTTTTTAATCTTCTCCCATATTTTGTTTTTAAAGGTACTTACAGGGATATGTATTTTACAAACCGCTCCCCTTTGAAGGAGGCTAAGGAAGTACGGAGCGCATACTGTCTTCATGTGCTGAACCATGTGTTAAAGGCAAACACTCGTGTGCTTAGAAATAATGCCAAGCTGAAGGAAACTAAAGATGTGGATGAGGATTTTCGGGATCAGGGATTAACTAGACCAAAGGTACCACCGTCAGATTTATACCACCTGTGTCTTGTCAAAAGTCAGTACTGAAAAATGTGACGCTTTGAGCACTTTTAAGCGGAATCATAAACACCTCTGATTGGCCATTGTGTTCACACGCTCATCAAATATGTCTGATTTTTCTTATAATTAACTCTCCATCTTGTAGGTTTTGATCCTGGTACCGTTCAGAGATGGAGCTCTGCGAGTGGTCCAGACCTTCATAACGTTATTTGAGCCCAAAGGCAAGAAGATGGACGTCAGTAATAAGAAGCGATTTAAGGAAGAGTTTGGAGAGGAGCCAGGTGAAAAGCCACCTAACCTGCACAGACCTGATGACTATCATGCTGTCTTTTCTGGAAATGTGGATGACCATTTCAGGATAGGTACAATAACGGACGATCTTTAACTATAATTTGAATGTTTAAATGTTAAAGTACTTAACCCTAACCAAATATGCAGATACCCTAAAGGAATACAAACACGCACAAAAATGTTACCTTAAAAATGTACGAAAAATAAACGTACTGTATTAACTATAATGCTGTATTAACCCAATGTTTAAAGTTTCCCTTTAGTTCCCTTTGTGACACAAACATTTTACACTATTAACCTCTGATAGGGGAACCTTTTATTGTGAATTGTATTTTATTTCCTCTGTGTGTGGCCAGGTGTTTCTATCCTGAAGCGCAGCATGCGTCTCTATTCTCCGTTCTACTCCTCTGACATCATCATCGCGTCTCCACTGGGTCTGCGCACAGTTCTGGGTGCCGATGGTGAGAAGAAGAGAGACATTGACTTCCTGTCTTCGATCGAACTTCTGATTGTGGATCAGGCAGATGTGTTCCTCATGCAGAATTGGGAACACTTACTGGTGGGTTAAGTTTTCCAAAAGTTCTTATTAGTTTTCATTTAAATTTTCGATTTCGATAATTGTATTCTTGTCTGTTTAACAAGTGCAAGTTATAATATATGTTTGTTCTATATTTGCTGTCAAATGACAGGTTTTCGCTGGGTCTTAAAAAGTATTAAAAGTTGATAAATCCATTTTGGGAAAATTAAGACCCTTAAAAAGGTATTAAGTCTTAATTACGATTTTATGAGTTATTAAATTTTGTTCAACCTTTCTCAAAAGTGTTTGACTCCAAAAAGTATTCATGAATAGATTTATTTTCATCCTCATAAGTATTAAAAAAACAACAGGGTGCTCAGTCTGAGATCGGCTCGGAGCGTGCGCGCCAGGGATGGAAATTAGCACCCGCCACCAGCCAAATGCGGGTAATTTTGAGTTGGGTAAACTCGCTTCACCTACCGAGCATACTGTTTCACCTCTTTGTAAACTTTAAATATTGAAGTAAAAATAGCATACACTTTGAGTTATCTTTCAAGTCTTGTGCTTACATTTACACACTCGCACAAGAAGTATGTCAACACATGTCCATCTTGATGTGTCTCCAAGCAGATATAATCTGTATATGCCTTAAGTGAGCTGTATAGTATACACAGTCAAGAAAGACGACACATATCCCTGCATTAGTTCTTAAAGGGGCAGTAGCCTTTACTGCTGTCTGTTTAATGCCAAACAAAAGATGTCATCACTCAATGCTCTTGATTGGATAGCTTTTGTAAGTTTTAATAAGGATTAATCTTTCATTTAAACAGTTAAATATGCAGTTATTTTACAATTGATTACTTTATTCAATTTCTCTACCTTTCTGCAGGCCAGTAGGCCTATACATTATTATTTAATGTAGGCTACATGAGTGAAGTTCAAGTTAAACATTTTAGTTTGAATTTGAATACACATTTTATACTGTGCATTGTTGCAATGTGCTAAATAAATATTTGCAAAATTTGTAATTTATTTATTATTTGACACTTTAATATTAATTTATGCAATCGCATGCCTTGATTTTTAGTAAATTTACACAGTCATAGCATTAGCATTAGCCATAAATGCAATGGTACTTAGAATTGTCATAATTTCTTTTGGTGGTTAGGTTTTCTGAACAAACAACTTTTCAAAAAAGTTGATTTCGGTGCATCCCATTTCCTAGTGACAATGTTCTGCTCGGTATGTCATCAACATGCTTCAAAGATGCCAAAATGAATAGTTTCGTTGTTGGGACTAAAAACCATAAAACTGGAAACCATAAAAGACCACGAATCCTCCAAATGCCACATCCAGGTAAAAAAAGAACACACAGAGCCCTACTCATTTAATGAAATGTATATCAGTTCATGGTTTGTGTGTGTATAAGAGAGAAAGAGAAAAAGTCAGTATTTCATTGAGACTTGAGATTAAATAAACTGCTTAAGTATTGTAGAGCTTGTAGTATTAATTTTCACATGCAGTTACAAATTGTTGGTTAAAAACAAAAAAATGGCTGTTAAAACATTGAGTGGTAGATTTTGAAAAAAGTTAATTTCCATCACTGGCACACTACGGGTGACGTCACATATTTTGGTTAATGCGCAGTTAGGTAATGTCTCCCTCCATACGTCGCGAAACAGATATGCAATATAAACGATACGATAGAGATTTTTAGTCTACATTCTACTACAACTGTTTATTAAAGGTTTGTTGCCGATTAGAACTTGAAGTGCGGTGAGGTCTTAAAATATTTTGAGAAGTTATTTAAAAAGTCTTAAAAAGGTATTTAAATTAACTTCAGGATTCATGCATATACCCTGAATGAGCTTTTTGCTTCTACTTAATTTCCCATGATCCTTTGTGTGTGTTGCAGCATGTGTTGAAGCATTTGAATCTGCAGCCGCTGGACTCTCACGGTGTTGATTTCTCTCGTGTGCGCATGTGGAACCTGAACAACTGGGCGGCCCATTACAGACAGACGCTGGTGTTCAGTGCCGTACAAGAGCCTCAGATCACCAACATCCTTACCAAACACTGCCACAACTACAGAGGCCAGGTGCACAAACAAACACAATTGTTCACATTCTGACAATTGTTCACATTTTGAAGCATTTTTCCTTTTGGGAGGCTAATCTGATTGCCGCTGGTCTTAGGGTTGTTTTGCATCATTGCTGGACTAACTGAACATTTAAGTATACAGATACTAATGTTCTTCTTTCTCTCAGGTGTGCAGTAAAAGCATTCCAAAGGTGGGCTCAATCTGTCAGGTTCTCGTGCAGCTACCGCATATATTCCAGATGTTTCACTCTGACAGCTTTATGGACCAGGATGCCAGGTTAGAGACTTGTGTTTTTTATTCTGAGCTCTAGGGGGCAGCAGTTTGCAATCTGCCCAGAGAAACTTCAGAGAGAAAACTATGCCGGCTTTAAGCCTAGTTCCAGACTAGAATGCATCATTGTTAATAAAAGCTACTTAAATGTCTTAATTGAATTAAGGCCAAATCCTGGCTTAATCTAAGCCCTGTCTGTGAAACCAGGCCTTAGTACACTTCATTAGATAGATTTCCTTGTTGGTCGACCTATGACGTTTTATTATTTGCAAATATGTAAACTGCATTATCCATGATTCTTTAGGTTCCAGTTCTTTGTGGATAAGATCCTGCCCCAGTACAGAGACTCTGTGATGTCCCACACTTTCATCTATGTGCCGTCGTACTTTGATTTTGTTCGCCTGCGAAACTACCTGAAGAAAGAAGACATCAGTTTCGCTAGTGTCAGCGAGTACTCGCAGAGATCAGAGGTGTCCCGAGCTCGACATTACTTCCAGAAAGGGGAAAAACAGTTCATGCTCTTCTCTGAGAGATTCCACTTCTACAAGAGGTGTGTGTGTGTTTATATTATTATTTGCATACTTCATATACATTATTATTTATAAAATGTTGAGGTAAGATATTTTGTTGAATTAAATGACTTCTTATTTAGCAAGGATATAGTAGGGCTGAGAAAATAATCGATTTGATTTAAAAATCGAGTTGGTAGGTCAAATCGATTCATATTTTCAAAAAAAAAGTTTGTTTTTTTTTTTTTTCCCTCGGCAGTATAGCGCAATACATACATTTTGCATTCGCCAAATCTTCCTTCAGGGTTTCCGTAGCACGCTCCCTACGGCCTAGATAAAGGGATAGATCTAACCCTTTCGATAAAGGGTTTGCCTTTGCAATTTTATGTTGATGCACTTTAATTAAATATTATTTAATCGGGGGGAATCTGCCAGCCCTAGGATATAGTAAATTGTTCAAAAGGGATAGGCATTTATAACGTTGCAAAAAAATTCTAAATAAATGCTGAAAAACCTGGAAAATTTAAGACTTTTTCCAGTCTTGGAAAACACAAATTTGAAAATATGAGAGAATCTTTAAAAAAAACAAAATGATTCATTTTTTCTTTATCCAAGTAAATAGTTTTTCACTGGCCCAAACAATTACCGCTGACTGCAGAAAGTGTGATATTCAGTTTTGACATATTTCAGAGTAGTATTTTGAATGATGATGTTTAGTCTTATCATCAGTTTGCTGATGTTATTAGCTGCTTAAATGTATGTAGTGAATGTAAACTGGTAAGCAGCTACCTAATCAAATCATTTTGATACTTACAATTGCGTGTTATAAAGTCAGAATTGTCAGATATACATTTTGCAATTGTGTTGCAGTCAGAATTGCATGAGATAAACTACATTTCTGAGGAGAAAAAAATATTTTACAGAATTGCGAGTTTATATCTCACAATTCTGACTTTTATAACTCACAATTGCAAGGAAAAACTCAGAGTAGCGCAATTACTTTTTCGTTTTATTCAAATAATTTCGTTTTATAACAAATAAAATACGCCCTTTGATTTCAGGAAGGTCTACTAACATAGAGTGGTAGACTTTGAAAAAAGTTCATTTTCATCCCGGGCAAGCGCTGTCTACGGGTGACGTCATGTATTTTGCGAAATGCGCAGTTAGGTAATGTGTCGCCCTCCATACGTTGTGAAACAGAGATGCAATATAAACGATACAAAATTGGACTACGATAGAGATTTTAAGTCTGTATTCGACTACAACTGTTTATTAAAGGTTTGTTGCCGATTAGAACTTGAAGTGCGATGAGGTCTTAAAATATTTTGAGAAGGTCTTTAAAAAGTCTTAAAATGGTATTGAAATTAACTTCAGGATTCCTGCATATACCGTGTATTAGTTGAATCTGATTGATAGCCATGGTTTATCAGAGTAACGTTTTCTTCTCCACGCTTGAGGACGTCACTGCTTTGTGTGCGCTCGTCATTCTTTAGCTCCGCCCACACGATGCGCCTCCAGGCGCTCGTTTTTTTCCGGAAAGACTTGGTACAGCCTATCTTTCTTTTATTAATATAATAAAACTAAAGACTTTTCAGAGATATGAAGAATGCAATACTACATCTATAGGTACTCATTTAACATGATCATTTGACAGATTGACATGATCCCCCCCCCCCCCCCCCCTCTTAAGTGAATACAAAATTATTGTTACAAAGTAAATGAATTCTACATATTTTTCATTTGATCTACTGTGATTTTCATGTTGGAATGTTGGGGTGTATGGTTCTAACTGATGGATTTAAATACCATAAACTACGCCCCTGTTTATTCGATTTGTAGTAGAATTAAAAATGGAAAATGATTGCTGAAAAAGAGTGGGAACCCTGAAATTGCATTTTGGAAAATTCTAATAATAATAATAATATTACACAATATTTATTTTCTGACATTTTTTTTTTTAAATATATCTTTCTCTCAGGTACACTATCAAGGGCATCCATAACCTGATCTTCTATGGGTTGCCCACATACCCTCACTTCTACAGTGAAGTGTGTAATATGCTTCAAGCCGGTGTCAGAGAGGGTGGTTCTGTCAGCTTCACCTGCACGGCCCTGTACTCCAGATATGACATGCACCGGCTGGCTGCCATCGCCGGGGCCGACCGCGCAGCTCAGATGCTCCAGTCCAAAAAACCAGTGCACCTTTTCATCACAGGGGAGGAGAAAAACACATGAAGTGGGACTGAAAATTGAATGTGACATTTTTAACCTTTTCAGAAAAGGCATAATCATTGCTCGCGGTAATGTTCAATTCCCCTAAAATTCAGTCATCAGACTTTTTGTGTTCTTTTTTTAATATAAAGTATTTTGCTGTAGTCACAGCCCAGACCATTGGCTCCAGTGTGTTTCCCAAAAGGTTTACAGGACTCAACACCGGCTTCAGACTTGTTGAAGTGTCACCTCTCCTGTCAGAAAAGTGCTGTCACAGTCTTACTTTGATCACGTACTGTGTGTGCATGCGTCTTATATCTTAACATCCAAGAATTTAACTTTTGGTTAAATGTTATGAAGTGTGCCAAGCAACGCGTGCTGACATGTTCTTTAACGGAGATAAGGATTCAATCTCATTTAAAGTTAGTTCTAAAATATGGAAAATATCATCCAAATTTTAAAATGGGGAAAACAAATATCAGCTGATACTGAAAAAAAAACTTTTGCTAGTATCGGCTAATTTGTTGCCAAAATCTTAAATAGTAATTGTACATTATAAAGTGTTTCAGACAGGTTTCAACTTTGAAGACAAAATAAATTTGGAGGGGGGTTATCAAAAGATAAATATTTTTTTTATTTATTTATCTATGTTTCTTCAAAAATATATTTAGCAGCACAGCTGTGTTCAACATGACTGGAGTAATTTACCATCACAGCAATAAGTTACATTTTAAAGCACATTAAAATAGAAAACCGTTTAAATTGTAATATGTGTAATACAATTTTTAAATGCAGACTTGGTGAGTATAAGAAACTTTGTTCAAAGACAAAAAAAATCTTTCAGACCAAAAAATGCTACTGTAAACTTATTTGTATTAATATTATTGTTGTAAATTATATATTTATATAATATTATTAATATTGCAATCTGTGTCTGAAAATTAAGCTTTACATTTGAGAAAAGAAAAAAAAAGAAGAAGAAAAAAAAAAATATATATATATATATATATATATATATATATATATATATTTCTTTGCTTATTGTTGTGGCTTTGTTAAATGACATGAGCGTGATTTGACCTCAAATGATCACGCTGGAAACGATTGTGATTCATCTAATTACCTCCCGATGTGGCAGTTGGGTTGTCAAATATTCTAACTCCCTAGTGATCAGATGCACTCTTGTTTCTGCTTTCTTTACTTAGCTATTGCTCTGTTTCTCTTTCTCTTCATTTGAAAAATGGAGCAGCTGTTTGGCACAAACACACTCTTTCTCTCTCTCACAGATGTGCACTCTTTCTCTCTGTAGCTGCCACACGTATACACTCACGTCATAAATAATAAATGAAAGAGTGTGCGAGTTGTTTGGTTAAGGACAGTATCTGACTGTATCAAACGGAACCATTGATCCATTCTACAAATCTCCTCCCAGTTTTTCCCCCTGAACACAATCCTGCTGTGATGCTTTGTGAATCCTCTCAAAACTCCATTGGGATTTATATGCTGACCTCTAACCTCACTCACAGTGAAAACATTTCAGCTGAGCTTGCATATTAATATCATCTGTATGACAGCTACAGAATCAGAGAAACAGAATAAACCCTCATGTATTGTTGGATAGATGTGAGGAAGTACTCTAGCTTTTTCATTGAGCTATGAAATATTAAACGGTAAAGCTGGTGTTTTAGTTGCTTTAGCTAAGACAGTGTATTGCTGCGTGCAAACGTGGAAGAAGTGTGCACATCTTTAAGTCTAGTGTGTATGTGCCCACCTCTGCTTCTGAACCCCCATTGTTAAGAGTTTTTTTGCGGGTATTGTTCATGGGTGTTTTTTTATATAATATAAAAAGCAAAAATATTTCATACAATAATTTTTCCTGTAATCACAGTTATACTCCTCTCGACATTGTGAAATTCCAGTTATATGTTGAATCTCAAGGTCTCAACAATATCTTTAAATATTTTGCATCTATAATTTCAATCAGGCCGATTGTGTGAGAAGGAATAGATGACTTGTGAAAAAAGACCTGACCAGTGAAGGTGACCTTTTTCTCAATTACGCACACGCTTGTTCTCCATCTGTGTGAAACGCCATCTTTCTCTTTCTCCTGTGTCCAGTCTTTCTCGTGTTTATTGTAGTGTGGGTAGTCTGTTGCCTTGGAAACTCCTCTGTGTGTGTGTGTCTGTGTGTCTGTGTGTGTGTGTGTGTGTGTGTGTGTGTGTGTGTGTGTGTGTGTGTGTGTGTGTGTGTGTGTGTGTGTGTGTGTGTGTGTGTCCTGAGAGAGTGAAAGCTCTGACCGTGTTTGGAGCTCTGCCCATCAGGTGGTATCAAGAGCACCTTTTCTTTTACCTGCACTTAGAGTGTTTAATCATGTTACATTTTGCATTATACAACAGTTAGTTCTGGTCCTTAAATCTGATTGGCCTAGCTAGCGGTGTTCCAAGAGCACTCAGATCACTCAGCTTGTCTGACTATATTCGTTCCAGACCAGTATTGTTATTAACTGAATGGGAAAAAAGCTAAATATAATAAAATATATGATTAAAAACTTAAAAGTTGAAGTACTAAAATAACTACAACTAAATATTAAAGCAAGACAATAGAAATAGATTTATCCACGCACATGCAAGTATGTATTTTGGTTTGAATATTGGGGGGTTGAAGTGTAAACCATTTAGCTGGGCATGCTTCCTCGCGGGTTTTATTTGTTTCTTTGTTTTTGCAAAATGGTATCATCCACACATGCACTGATATCATAACCAATTGTTTAGTCAATAGTTCAAGAAGAACCTCTTGATTCTAACTTGTACTTGGCCTTATGTAAAACTAACACACAGTAGGCTAGTTCTTGTAATTGTTTAACTATAGCATTTCTTACAGTAAGGATATAATTAGATTAGATTAGAGGTCAATAAAAAGGTCATAGCTCCGCAAAACCATGCTTATAGCATTTTATTGAAAACTATACCTACACATTTAGAAACAATAGAGCTATATTATATATTAGATATATAGCGCTACAATTTTCCACAGTTGTATCTAATATAAATATTCAGTGAAAAAATCTATTCCCTTGACAGATTATCTAGGCTATTATAATTTAAGTCAATTAGTCAAAAATTACCACAATAAATAGCATTAGAATGTGATTAATTCGAGTAATGTTAGTTTAAAAACTTTATAATTTATGTTGGTGCATTATGATGTTTTCTCCATTTTTTTGTAAAACATCAAAATAGTTACCACATTATAAAAAAGATTGATTGTTTACAAATCATTTAATCATGATTTCATTATTAGTGTCATGTGCTCTTGTTTTTGGCTAAAACGTTTAAAAAGGTCAATTGTTACCATCAAACTCTGTTATTAAGATAGACGAGAAACTATGTTAACAGTATGTAACAAAATTGACAGCAACAGAGCTGACAAACCATTCTATAATGAATTTGTTAAAAGTAGAAAAAAGGAAGTATTTTGTGTTTGGCAAGGACTGAATTTGTTAAATTTGAATGTTTTCAGTATAGATACAACAAATATTTTTCTGTTATTGATTGTTTTGTTGTTTCTTTTTTCTACTTTTCGAAGTGCAAAATCTATCTCTCCAAATTAAGCTAATCTGCATAATGTACTATTTCTTGCTTTCTTGATTATTTGGCATGTAATATCTGGTAATGTTTACAGCTTCTGGGTAAATTGTTAGTCACTTAAGGTTTTTTCTGTTAGAAAGGCCTCCAAATTGAAGCTGACTGACTGGGGAGTGTATGTCTCTAAACACGCAGTTCTGTCTTCTCGTTTTCCCTGAACAACTCGAGTAACTCATCTCGCTGTCAGAAACAGACATGGTTAGGAGGCACATCCTTTCCCGGTTTAGAAGCCCTGGGTTCTGTTCCCAAAAAAAGCAAAGATCCGATTTTTCTTACAGTTAAAAATATAAAAAGGTTGCTATACATGGAAGTTATTTGAAGAAAAGATACTGTTGGCTGTTACCTTCATCTCTCCCAGAGAAAAGACAAGAGAGCTGTATTGATTTGTCTGAAGTCATATCAATCTTTCTCTTCATTTCTTCCTGAAAGTGAAAGGGTTAATAGGTGTCTGAGTGTTTCTATGACAACACAGATGAGACTGATGAGCACAACCATTCAGAAGAGGCTCTCAACTCAGAATCCAAAAATAACCACTCACAAAACAAACCTAAGGAGATGGCAAGGGAGGAAGAGGAGGTCAATTATTGATCGATTAAATTCTGCCCAGACATCCAAACCACCCAGTCTGATGACCTCTCACATCAACTGCTAGTTGTAGACTAGTATAGATCTTTATGGTAATCTGCATCCAGCTTGGCATTTCCTTAATCTACAAAAAGACATGCATTAAAGGGTTCTCTATTAAAAAAAAACCTAAACAAATGCAGCCTGTTTTCATTAACTTTAGAACACATTGCTAAAATCTTCCTTTCTAAAATGTATTTGTATATACAATTAGATGTATATTTTTTATCACATTACTTTTATCAACAGATGAATAAATAAATAATAATAATGGATGCTATATTAATATCATGTTCAAACATTCACAGGATGAGATGCTACACTTTGTGCACGTATCCAAAAAACGTTGCTGGTTGTTGAAGCAACTCTATGGAGACCAGTTACTGAGGGAAGGATGATAGAGGAGGTCTCTAGTGGGCACCCTGCTTCTTTGACTTTTCATTGCCCTGAACAAATGCAGCCCGTTTAGGTGGCACATCCCTTCCCGGTTTACAAGCCTTGGGTTCTGTTCCCCCTAAAAAAAGCAAAGATCCGAATTTTCTTATAGTTAAAAATATATATTTTGATATATATCCAGAGGGCTCAACAACAAATGTTGGTGTCCAAAGAATCACTGCCTTCATTTCCTTCCATCCTTGTTACCCCGGGGTCCAGATATGGTATTGCTTTTTCATCAATAGTCATTATACTTCTTTCTGCTATTCCACCAACAAGGCTTTGGTTTCAAGGCTGAAGCTCCAGGTCTCTAAGGAGTCTGGTGGTCGATGCCATCACACACAAAGTCTCTAAATCCTGCCTCCACAGGGTACACTTCAATGATCCAGCTGTCATGAAGAGCCTTGGCAGCTAGCTAGCACAGATGTTTGTGTTCGAAGGCCGCCTTCACCCCATCCTCTTAGAGTACAGTAAGCTCAACAATGGCGTGTCTATGGCACACGGTTTTTCGCGTGCATATGAGACGCATTTTATGGCGTATTATACATACGAACCCCCCACCCCACCACCCTAAACCTACCCAAGCGCGTTTCATATATACGCCCCGCTACCCTAAACCTACCCAAGCGCGTGTCATATATACGCCATAAAGTGCGTATCATATGCACGCGAAAAACAGCGTATCATATGCACGCCAAAATGAGTTTTGGCATATACATTCCACGACATTGCACACTCGTACTATTTATACGCATTTATGTGTGATCGGGTTGATGTACAACAATCTAAGTCAGGCCTTAAGGTGATATAAGCAATCTGTAAAGGAAATGTCAGCTGTTTGCCATTGTCAACCAGCATATCCATGTAGACTTGAGGCGGAAGGAAATTTGCCATATTTTGTTTACTTTCCTGGGGTAGATTTGTGGGTGATGGAAGCAAGTCAGTTGAGCTTTACCATCAGAGATACATACAACATTCCTTCCAAAACCGGCCAATCTTTTAGTGGTTGGGCGAAGACCAAGAGTGTGACCTTTGTTGATTGCCAGCCTCCCTCAAACATATACTCGCAGTTTCACACAAGGGACAGTATACTCAACCAAGTTCTTATAAGAGCCTTGCCTCCATCACCCACAAATCCTTAGGGTAACCTTCCTTTTCATGTTACAGCACCGCCATTGCCCACCTACACTGCTTTGCCTGGTTCTTACTTGCGCCCTGCTGTCAGGGTTGATGTCTTGCTGTTTAGCCCTCAATGCCATCTGTACTCTTACTTTTGCACACTTGTATTCCTCTGTCAGACTGCTTAAAAGGCAATCGGAGAACCCTGTCCCCAGACCTATTTTGGTCAAACACGGTGGAACTTCAATCCACTTCTTAATGTAATGTGACCCTTCTTTCCTTCTTCTCCACCACTGAGATTGGGACCTCATAAAAGCACTCAGGGTATCAGCCAAATCTATACACACCAGCTCTTCAGTCTTACGGGCCGTTGAATGTTCTTAACAGGTTGTAAACCACTGCGGATCTCCTTCTGCAGCCTTTGTCCTTCAGGCTTCAGACATAACACCTTCCAAGACTTTTACCTGGCAAGCTTTTGGAATTAGGTCACCCCAATGAAAAACCTAAAGTCTTTGAGAACCCCTATGATAATAGAGATGCCACATGACTGGTTTTATTTTCATATGAGCCCACTTGATGGTCTGTTTTCCACTCAATCTCCTAGTGCATGTAACAGCGGTAGTAAGAGTTGAGATGTCATCCATAAAAGCTCTGAGAGGAGGAATGCACTGCCCATCATCCAACCACTGGCCTCCAATAACACGGTTTGGGGCTCGTATTATAACCTATATGGCCATGGTGAATGGCAGAGGTGAAATTTCGTATCCCGCCATTATATACCTAATTTCCAGATGCTGCTATGTGGTAGTAAAATCTTTAGTGGTAAAACAGAACTGCACATCTTTGAAGTATGCCTGTGATGGTATCTGGAATGTGGAAGAACCTGAAGGCAACCCAGAGAAGATCATAAGGCACTGAACCAAGTGCACTGGCAAGGTCCAAAAAGACTACATTGAGATCTTTCTATCCTGTTTTTGCCAATTTGATCTATTGGCAGATCATGCTTGTATGCTCTGGGCATCCTGAGAACTCTGTTTTCCCCACCTACTGAACAGATCAATGTAACCGTTCCTCTGCATGTATTCAGGCACTTTGCAGTGACATCAAAGAAAATTTTACCTTCCACATTCAGCAGAGAGATTAGTCTAAACCAGGGCTATTCAAATCTTACCCTGGAGGGCCAATGCACTGCAGAGTTTAGAAAAATAAGAAGTTAATATTGTGATATATTCACACGCAATATTGTCTCTTTTTGCTATTTTTCTTAAATGAAAATATTACCTATTAAGCCACTCTGCTTCCTGAAATAAATCAGCTGTTAGAATTAATGATTCAATGACTTACTCTTTTAAAAATGTACCGCCACCTACTGGCAGTTTTAGTTTCTTATTTAGAGTGTAATTTCATTAAAAACAATAATTTGATATGTTTGTTAGTTTGCCCACAAATTAAAATTCTTTCTATTTTTTATTTACTCACCCTCATGTCATTTAAAACTATTTACACCTAGTATTAAGATGCATTTTGGTCGATTGGATCACAAGCGGCCAACGCTTTGGTGTAAAAAAGGTCTAAAATGTTTTGAGCTTGTCCATTTTCGACCACTTCCACATTTGACCGGATTGCTTTCATAGCGTAAATGCTTGTGATGTGTTCGAACAGACCATCTACTCTGCCTACTGACCTAATGCATAAACATTATGGTAAGCCCGATGTGATTTAAACTGTCTGGAGACCCAAATTGAATCAATTTGTAATAACTTTTTTAATTATAATTATTTTAACTATGGGTTTAAAATTATGTATTTGCCACGTCCCTACTTTTGCGTGTTTGTTCAAACATTTGTTTTAATATACTCAAAATAATGGCAAGAACATCTTTTATAATAAAGTGTTTGTATCCATTCATTTCATGTGTTGGGATCATTTTCTATTTTGCAGTTAGCTGGTGGAGAGGTGTGTGTCCTTGCATTTGCTCCGTCAGTTATTAACAGCCAAATGAAGAATGAATAGAGAGAGATGTGAGCAGTTAAAACCCACTATTCAAATTTACAGAGAGAAAGAAGGATCATAATTATTTAGTAATTTCTGTCTCTTAATTGTCAGTGACATTTCTGTGATGTTATAGCTTTGGGAATTAGAGTAGATGACCTCATACACATCATTAAACCTCAGTCCCCGGCTCCAGTTAACCCTGAAAATGTTGTTGTTTCTATTTTTAGGCTGGTATTAAATGTAAAATGGAAAGCAAAGCCTGAGGGGTATAATGAACCGGTTCAAAAGGGAAATATAGGAAATTATGATATAGATGGAGAGAGCCTGATAGGGGACTGTTATTTCTAACATGATGACACGTGCTTGTGTTTTTAACCAGAACAATGGGCACATGGCAACAGCGGGTAACCATGGCGACTTTTAAGGTATCCGGATGGGATTAGGATAACAGTGCCAATTCTTTTAGGTTCACATCTAATGAAGTCCTTATTGGTGTTTCAGACACATTGTGTTTTCCTCTGAAAGGACAAAGCTGATTTCCCAAATGTGTTTCTTCTCTTTCATCGTTTCTCTGTAAGTGCCCTGAATGGCTTCCGGTACTTACAGAAATCTAATGACATCCCAGTTGACAGGAAATACAAAAGCACTTCTCTCAGAACAGAGTAAAAACGAAGACAGAGAAAGCCCAATTTACAACAAATAATGTAATTATCAGTGCTGAACAATGTCTCACAAATTGGACATGATTATATAACCATATTAGGTGCTAACAGATTTTTTTATATATATGTGCAACAACATAGAGCCTTTTTAGATAATATAAAAAGCTGTTTGATTTTGAATGCAGATGCTTCCAATATGGCAAGCCGTTTTAACTCATTCATTCACAGGATATGCATTCTTGATATCAACAATTCAATTTTTACTAGTTAAAATGCCAATTCTTGATGATATCAATATTGAACTTCAACTAGTAAAAACTCTCATTCTTGATATCAGTATTTAGTAAATTGTATTTTCACTAGTGAAATGTCACCATAGCATCCCATTATTAATATATCAATTATCATATCAATTGTTGATATCAATAATTCAATTACTGATGTCAATATCATTTCAGGTATCTAAAATGGCTTTCTTACTAGTAAGAATCACATTCATGATATCAGTAATTAACAATGTCACTAATGGCAATTAAAATTGTTGATATCAAAAATTAAAAAAAAAATTTGGTAATAAATTGTTGATGTCAAGAATTGGCTAAAAATATTTTTTGACATCAACAATTTTAATTGCCTCTAGTGACAATGTTAATTACTGATATCATGAATGTGATTCTTAGTAGTAAAAAAAAGCCATTTTAGATATCTGAATAATTGATCATTTAATTATTGATATCAACAATTGAATTCGAATGGCATCCCATGGTGACATTTCACTAGTGAAAATACAATTTACAAAATACTAATATCAAGAATGAGTTTCACAAGTTCAATTGATATCGTCAAGAATTGGCATTTTAACTAGTGAAAATGTAATTGTTGATATCAAGAATTAGCATTTTAACTAGTAAAAATATAATTGCTGATATCAAGAATTCATATCCTGTGTATGAGTATAAGTCAAAACAGCTTGCCATATTTCTAAAGGTCACTGTAATTAGACGAGATGCCTGCTGTTTGGCTATGAATTTTTTAAAAGCTCGGGCGAGCTGGTAGAAATATTAAATAAAAACAATCATTGCTAATTTGTTGCAATATATATTTGCTTTGTGCTCAAAGCAGAAAGTTAATATAGTACTAGAATCAGAGTATGAATACACAGTTGACGGATGGATGGATGGATGGATGGATGGATGGATGGATGGATGGATGGATGGATGGATGGATGGATGGATGGATGGATGGATGGATGGATAGATGGATATGTAGGCTTAAATTTTTTTTAAAATGTGAGTGAGTAGTGTGTTTCAATGATCTGAGTTGTTATACAGTCTTGCTATGGCCAATGGTTATTATTCAGAAATATTACAAGAATATTTCGCTAAATACTTAGAATTAACCAATCATAGTCAAGTAGCCTAGCCCATTTCACATATAGTGTAATACTAATAGCCTAGATAATGTTATCATAAGATATTTTTGATATTTGCTCTTACACTCACAATTAACGAGCAGAAAACGTAAAGAATATAGCGTAATAAATCTTTTGCTGTAGGCTACCTCCTTGTATAATATCCCACCATTTACTCGTTTACATAAGGAAATCATTGACATAAATTCGATTGCCCGAAATCATATTTACTTCATTGACATGTTCATTTCCGTTAGCTATGCATAATTTGAGTTTTCAACAGCTGTCTTCTAATTCATCCCACCATTAAGCATTATTATTTGACAACAGCTAATCAGCGTCCTGCTAAGGGGCACAGCAGGAACCCAGCATAGACTTTTTCATCATTCCAGAATGTACCATTTAATGCGCGTCCCCCTCTCCTCCCCCTGCGCACTGGAGCGGTCGAGCCCACCCCGTCTTAAGCGCGCGCCATGGTTCAGTCCAGACCAGAACATCATGGCGATAGATGGTAAGTAGGCCAATACCTCTCTCTCAAACTCTCTTCTCTTTTCAAACCCTCGCGCGCTTCTGTGCGTGCGGTGGTTCAATTCGAATGTTTTCCCGCTGGATGTGGCGTGTAATGTTTTTGTGTGTGTGTTGGGACGCTAGAGGGAAAGTTTGTGTGTTGTAGTGTGGAGTGAAGTGATTGTGGTGCTGAACGAACAGCTCCCGCACTGGCGACTCCCAGATAAACTCACATCGCTATTTGATGGTTTCTTTCACTGTAGTGCGAGAGAACCGGCAGGTGCCCGTCGCGTCGTTAAAGAAACCCGCTGGTTTCACTTCTCCATTTGGGAGAGTGCCACCGTCTGTGATGTAACTCGGAGATAGTATAGAAATCAAGTCTCTTTTAAAGTCAGTGTTCAGTCTGTTGTGTTATTTTGAGACACTCATACAGGTTGTCGCGCGATGTCTGTGTAGCAGAGGTTTCCTCGCTGAAGGATTATGTCGTTCTCTGATCTTTGCACTTGAGCAGAATTGTGTGTTTGCATAGGTATTAATTGTAACGTGTTCCTTTCATTGCGTTGTTTCTAAATTGCCTTCACGTCGAGAAGAATAAAAAAAACATTCGCGGTTTTTTCAGTGTGTAGTACCATATTTGTATGTAGGCGGTTTGCGTAATGTCAGTTAGATCAAGTTTATGAATAATTTTCTTTTGTATATAGGCTGTTTGTCACTGAGACTGGATGATAGTGTTTTAAAGGCTTTTTTATTATTACCATGACTGCAAGCCAGTACCAACACACCCCCACACACACATCCTCCACACGAGAAGAGATTAAATTATTTCTTATCGAATATCCAGTGGTTACAGTTCATGTAAATCCTGCTGGTTAAGGTACATTTGTAACATTTTAACTTGATTTTTAAAATGCAGTTCAGTTAATGTAACACTATTTTGATCTGCACTCACATTAACTTTGCTGAAAAAGTTTTTAAGGGTGTTTTAGCTGATAAAAACAACACCAAGATGAAAAAAAAAACACATCGGTAACTGGTTTAGTTAGCAAAATGGGCCATCAGGTAAAGTGGGACAAATCATTTTCATAGTTGATTGCCTTTTAAATATGCACATTGTCAAATTTAACTGATCTAGATGGGTACATTGGGGGAAAAAAAGACCTATGAGTTACCTTTTAAGTGCATCAACCACTTATGACAAAGTGGATATGACAAAATTAGTTTCAGTTTTCATAGAACACAGTTACTTTAAATGTCATTATTTAAATTGCTGCAAACACATTTGATTTATCAATATGAATTCACTGTTGCTGACGATCTGTCCCAGTTAACCTAGAAAGATGAAAACACTGAAAAATGGAGCGTGTGTTTTATCATTGTCACATAGAAGTTACATACAATATTTTCAATTATTTGTTGTGCTGAGTGTAAAACGCTTTTATCAGTGCTCCATCGAGAGTCTATTTTACATTTGTTCACCCTAAAGGAAAATGTTTTTGTCTTCATTATTGTGATGTCAAATGCATAGTCATATATTGACCTAACCTTTATAAATTTTCGTAGCTACAATGATGAACAATACCTTAAGCTACATCACTGCAGAATCCAGTGTTCTTTTGCGAGAAATCACAAAATCTGTAAGAAAGTGAAAAGAGGGCAATCTATTTTACGAAGGCGATAAGTAGTCTCCTCAAATTCTGTTTATATTTTAATATTTAATAAAAATGTAGCTGTGTGTGTAATGTAGAGGTCCCAGAAACAATGCAGTGCTTACAAGGGCTGGTTATTCTGCATTGTGCTGCAGGTCAGTTAACCGTATTGACAAGTTGACATCCAAACAGACCGATTTTGCCTCAGGACAATCAGATACTTTATCTGCTCTCCTCTCCCCGCTCAGCTGTTGACAAAGTGAGTCCACATCAAATATTTACAGCACTTCACTGCTGTTCCGCAGAGAATAAAACCCCAAATCATGTTGGCATAACAAAAGAGCTGCACATAAAGCAGGATGTGGATTGCTGATGAGGAAGAATAGGATGAAAAAAGAGGCTGTGAGCATTTGTTTAACTGTTACCACTTCAGTGAAGTGTGTTACCCTGAAAGAGCTCTAGCTTTTGTTCTTTTCTGTTTAGTTCCCATGAATCTCTTGATTGAAAGGGAAAAAAAAACTCAACATTTTTGCCTCTTTTTATGGCGGACATATGCTGTGTTGTTGTGAGGTTGTATTCGCAGAGTAAAGTAAGTAAGTGTTTGGTGAGTTGTTTACTTTTTTAGATAAATGCTGTAAGGAAGAGAACTTGAATGTGATGGATTTTGAAAACACGGTACATTAATTTCACACGTCACTCTCAGACATTTGTGCACACGAAGGACGACTTTGGAATGATTACAGGGAAGTTATTCAGCCATAGCCAAAAGAAGGCACTTTGTCATCAGCGCTGACAGGTGGATTTCAAACTCTGATGGATCTCTGTAATGGACGACCTTTAAAACCCTCAAATGATATTTGCATGCGATATTGCGTCGCTCTAAAGTAGGGCTGGGCGATATGGCCCAAAAAAATTATCACGATATAATTTAGCATATCAGTCGATATCGATAAATATCACGATAAATGTAAAATCTTTATTTCTTTAAAGTTTAAAGGCATATTTTTGCTCCTGAGTGAAATATGTAGAAAACAAACAGTTAGCTGTGGTTTTTAAACTAACCTTTATTGTCAAAACATGACAAACACTTCCCAAACAAGTGAACAATTTATTTAAACTGAGGTAGATTTATTTATTAAAATCTTAACTGTGGTCAGCATTTTTTTACTCAACACTATATATCAATAATATATCATTATACAGGGCTTGACATTAAGCATGTTCATGTGCTTGTCCTTCGAACAAGTACATCGTTCAAGCTTGTCCAAGTAAAAAATTAGCTTGTCCGGAAAAGTGTGTGTGTGTGTGTGTGTGTGTTTGTGTGTTGAAAATATAATTTATTCTGAAGCATTATTCTCACCAGTGTTCAGTCAGCTTTGACATATTTAAATCTGCATATTTGTGGTTTTTATTTTTATTGAATCATTTGAAATTTGTGATATTTTCACCTTTTATAAAGGGCATTTTCCCTTAATCTTATTAACTATAGGCTAAGCTTCATGTTTCATTTTATATTTGTAATTTAAATGATCAATACATTAAATTAAAATAAGACACTATAAGGGCTGTTACCAATCAAAATAAAAAAATTACACTGAAAAATTACAACAGCATTAAAAAATGTTTTGAGATTTGTAGTTTTGAATAGACAAATAAGACATGTTGGAAAGTATGTTTAAAGATCAAATTAAACCACCAGTAGGTGGCAGCAGGTGGCCGTCTTAATGAGCGAGTCACTGAGTCGTTCATTCAAACGATTCATTCAAACACTGAATCGTTTATTTACACACGTTGCTGTGAGACGCGTTGCGGTTCTGCTGTGAACGATTTTCGCAGCTGAAATAGAACAAAACGCTCAATATTGCATTATATATAATTAATCGTGTAAGTAAAACACTAAAAACGCAAACGGGCAACAAAAAAAAAAGCGTTTTAAGAAACATTTTAAGGCCCATTCTCTTGCCTCACAGTGGATTGGTCCACCGTGCATCTCACCGACACACACACACACACCTCACCGACAGTGGGCTGGTCGGGAGAGAGAAAAGTTCAGTATTTGTGGATCTACAGTAAGGGCTGTCTAGTCTATTTTATTAATTTTAAACACCAGATGACATTATTTCTCTTTTCCCACCCAGCAAAAACTCGTTGAAAAGACGTCGAAAAGACGACATTGCCAGACGTTTAAACAACGTTAAAATTTGGTTGAAAAGTGAAAGGTGAAAAGACGTCTTTTTCAGGTCGTTGAAAAGACGTATATACAAGGACGTCCCACTTGCGTCTAAATCTGGTTGTAAAGTGAAAGTTGAAAAGACGTCTTTTTCAGGCCTAATTTCAACCGCATATTAACGGTTGAAATTAGGCCTGAAAAAGACGATTATATAATATTTTAATTAATGTCAAAATAAGACAATACACAAGAGTACACAAACTATGTGTTTATTGACACATCAAAAACAATTTTCATCAAACAGTGTAAAAACAATAATTGTGTGAACTATTATTACAAAAAATAACTTTTCTATATGTAAAATCTAATTTATACCTGTTATCAAAGCTGAACTCTTCAGTGTCACATGATCCTTCAAAAATCATTCTTGATTTGATGCCTTAAGAATCATTTATTAGTATCAATGCTGAAAACAGTTGTGCTTCTTCATATTTTTGTGGAAACCATGATAGTTTTTCAGCATTCTTTAAATAAAACTTTCAAAAGAGCAGCATTTATACACACACACACACACACACACACAGTTTAAGCATTTACTGTAACTTTTGATCAAATTAATCCATCTTTTCTGAATATTTTTTTTTCAAAATATTAAAACTTTATAAAACAGAACAATGACCAATTATAAACACAAAGAACTCATTAAAGATTGTTCACCCAACAATTAAGATTGTCATTAATTACCCCTGTGTAGCTCCAAACCCGTAAGACTTTAGTGCAGAACACAAATGAAGTTTTAGCAGATGCCTTCTGTGGACAAAAAACAAAACATTTTTGTTCACAAATGATGTATCTCCGAAGCATGTTCACAAGCATGCCTCAAGCCAACACAACACGGATGCATTGTGGTGCTCTCATGAACATGCATCGGATATATATATTTTGTGAAAAAATATGCTGATTATTTTTGCACACACAAAGCATTCACGTTGCTTCATAAAATCGAGGTTAAACCAATGAAGGCATGTGGGTTACTTTGATGTCTTTACTACCTTTCTGAGATAAACTATGAAATGGAAGGACAGAAATCTCTCAGATTTAATTAAAAAGAAGATGAATAAAATTCTCACAGTTTGGAACAACATAAAGGTGGGTGATGAAATGTTTTGGTTAAATGTTTTACATTAGGTAAATCAGTCAACATATCAATAAACCGCTTGTTCTTCTGCTCCTTTCACCATCCCAATCTGGATTATTGAACCACGACAGAAGCTTCCACTTTGAATACTTTAGCCTGGCTGTTTTTCTCCAGCATCTAAAGAGAGAAAGAAAACAATAACCCAAATGTAAATGTTAACACAAAACAAAACAATGGTTGTCTGTTAGTTTCCACCTGAGGGCACAAAAGACTGAACATGATTAATAGCATGAGAATAATTTACTAAAATTTTCTACACCGTTTTGTTACTTTCTCTACATTGCAAATGTTGTACAATTAAAATAACTATGCAAGTACTACAAAAAAGTAAACTACTGAAAAGGATGGTACACTGGAAATATGGTCACCTTGTACTCACCCTCATGTCATCATCATCAATTGAAACTGGGAACCTGCACACACTGTAAAAAGATGCAGTGGCCTGTGGTTTTATTTAGCTGTACAAACAAAAGGGAAACAAGATGACAACATCACTGATTATTCCAAAATATTTCATATTTCTGTGCAAATTAAAGTGTACTCATTCTTCATCAGTGATTATTGACTAATTAGTATGTGAGGGGTTCTCAACTCTTGACCCTCAAGGTCCAGTGTCATAAAGGATACGTCTCAATCAGCTTCATAGTTTCCTAGGTTGTGAATTAGTATATTGTGTTTATGAATTCGGGCACTGGTAAGAACAGTGGCTCACTACAGATCGTTGACTATATATACACACTACTGATATTAATGAACAAGATAGATAGATAGATAGATAGATAGATAGATAGATAGATAGATAGATAGATAGATAGATAGATAGATAGATAGATAGATAGATAGATAGATAGATATTAATATACATATATACATAGATATTAATGATGTATTTCTAATGCTATTTACAGTACATAATAATAAATACTGTTACATAAAAACCTTCCCTTTATTCAAAGAGATAGGAGCTGCTCTTGCATACCCGAGAAGCGTTTTAAAGATGACCACTGTGCGAAAGGACTTGTCTTAAAGGGACTTTGGTATAACTTACCAGTCATATGGAACATAATGTCTAGAGATGTTCTTCGACAGGGGTATGCTCCAACTTTAGTGCACGGCCATCAGCAAGGAAGAATCTACGAACATCTGTCACAGAGACAAAAATATTTAGTAGCCTATTCAATGTAAGGTTTATTATAAATAAATTATAGCAGCACAAACGCAGAATAGAAAAAGTAATTTACATATATATATATATATATATATATATATATAAAAAATAGAATTAATTTTTTTTGGTTTACTTATTTAATAATACTAACACAGTGTCACTTATGTTTGTACATTAAAGCCTTTTTTTAAAATAACTATATATATATATATATATATATTTGCAAAAGAAATTTACAGATGCATGGTGATATAGATGAAATATGATGTATATTCATTTTTGATATAACGTTATATTGTGAAAAAATGCATATGAAGTTCAAAGTGCTTTCTCAGATCACCTGTTTCCTTCTGTCTGTACTTCCCATTGGAAATTATAAAATATATGCGGTAGGTAGAGGGCTTTTTCTTCTTCTGGAATCACAGAACAAATTGTATCAGTATTAGTGTACAACGTAAGATCATAACGTGTATGAAATCAGCTCATTTTCATGCTGTTTAAATGACGTCACCGATTAACCGTACAGTTCATATTTTAGGTTAAATTAATTAGCTTACTTCCAAACAAAACTATCAAAATATCTCATCTACACATAAGATGTGATTTTAAAAGCCCCAACTTCCATTAACAAGAGCTTTAACCTGCCTGTAGTTAACGTTAGCCTAACGGTTAAGATGCTAACGAACTTTTTCCAAAGATACTAACGTTAACTTAAACCATTTCTATAACGTAAAATTCAACGGAAGCGTGTCATAAACATGAAAAGTGTAAGGAACATTTGTATGTACTATTTGTGTAATTGTAGGCACTAAACTTACCTGAAATTATGCAAACAACAATGAGAGACGGAGTTTTGCTGCTTGTCAGTTGAGTTGCGTAGCTCCGTTTCTATGGTAACGCCCTCTGCTCCAGTTCAAATGTGACGCGAATGTTCAGCGCGCGCGCCCATTAAAACGCGCAGAAGTCACGAAGCATTTACATAAATGCATAAATGTCGAATTAATAAAGTTAATAATTTGATAACCAGATAAAATGTCCTGAAACTTGATACATTATTAAGTGGATAGCAGGCCTAATTCTAGCATCAACCTGTAAATGGAAAGAGAATAAAGCTGTATTGAGAATGAAAAACGATCAGTTTATAATATAAGTCAGTTTATAATATAACTAATATAATATAGCTTTTGAAATGTATAGGCTACGTGTAGAAATAAAATAGCAAAAATGCTGATTAAAATCTATACATAAGACATACAGCCTACTGTTGCAGATGTAGCCTAGTAGAACAACTTTTATGTATTTTTAATTATATATTTTGAAATGGATTTCAATATATTTAACAGTGCACTTCAAATATAACCTATGTGAATAAATTACGGGTGCAATTAAAATTAATTTATTAATAGGCTATAAGTGTGGTTTATTGCAGTCTAAACTGTGATATGTAGGCTAATATGTTTTTATGGATGCATTATATTAAAGGCTGAATGTAGTGATTGTTAACAAAAGTTCAGAAATAGATGTAGCCTATAATATACAACAGTCTATTTTTTCACTTGCTTTAGTAGACTGATTAATTATGTTTATGGCTATGTGGTCGAAACAGACGCACATTAACTTGGGCTAAATTTGGACCAAACAGAGCCCAGTGTTCAACGTCTTTTTTTGGGCTAAATTTGGACCAAATCAGACGGACCAAACAGAGCCCAATGTACAACGTCTTTTTTTGGGCTAAATTTGGACCAAATCAGACGGACCAAACAGAGCCCAATGTGCAACGTCTTTTTTTGGGCTAAATTTGGACCAAATCAGACGGACCAAACAGAGCCCAATTTTCAACGTCTTTTTTTGGGCTAAATTTGGACCAAATCAGACGGACCAAACAGAGCCCAATGTGCAACGTCTTTTTTTGGGCTAAATTTGGACCAAATCAGACGGACCAAACCGAGCCCAATTTTCAACGTCTTTTTTTGGGCTAAATTTGGACCAAATCCGACGGACCAAACAGAGCCCAATTTTCAACGTCTTTTTTTGGGCCAAATGAAGGCCATGACGGGCCGACTTGAATTAGCCCAAAAAACAACGTCTAAAAGACGTCTGGTGCTGGGTGGGTTGATACAGGCGATGCGGAGTCATTAATACATCACCAAAGACAAACAATTATGATAGCGATGTACAAGTCCGATGTTTTAGTGATTATAGTTTGGTAACGTTAGCTTGTTGTAAGTCACCCACTACAACTAAAAAGATAATAAGCTCGGTGTGTGAATGTAGTTAATGTAGATTCACCGCTGTGTTGGGCTCAATGTTATATGGAAGAACTTTGAAGAAACACGATAATTTAATAATTAAATTCCGTGTGGTGACTGTGAACCTATGATAAGCAGTCCACGCACGTCGCTCAGTTTTATGTCGGATTCGGATGGGATCTAAAATATCTCCAAACCACTGAAGTTGAGCGAACTAACTTGTCAACGATATCTGTGTCCTCCGAGCTGGTCGTGAGCGCTGCATTTTCTTCACTATTGCTCATTTTTAATCGCTCCACTTAACTCCGATCCTCCAAGCCTGTCAGCCAAAGACTGTAAACATCACCACGTGCAGCACCCAGAAGCCCGGTCTGCAATACGCATGCGCAGAATTACACATATCGCGTAAGCATTATATCGAGAATTTATCGACCTGTTGTTATCGTTTTATCGAGGAAAATAATATCGTGATAATTATCGTTATCGTTTTATCGCCCAGCCCTACTCTAAAGTAGTTATTATTTAATCTGGAGGTGGATGAATCTCACTGCTCACCAGTTCATAATTTCATCAGTCTTTTTGCTCACCATTAGAGAGTTGCCTCATTTTACCCGTAAATGAGAGAATAGCTTGTCAGAATAGGACAACACTGTGCACAAGAGATGTTGTTATTTCAGAGCACTTGAGGCAACATACTCTCAGCTGCTTAAGCTCCATTGCTAATCACATTACATAGCTGCCATTTCCTGTTAACAACAAAGTGACTGTCAACACAAAACTATATGATGTATTTATTAAAAGATGTGCATTTTTAGATCTGCTATCTGCTTTCTAATTCTTTGCAGAGGTATGTGATGTTTTATTTTCTGATTTGCTGTTTTACCTGTTTCTGAATGTTCTTGCCAAAGCATGATTCATGACACTGGTTGGTTGAACTGTGGTTTTCGAACTGGTTTGTAAACTAGTGTAGAGTCATATGTTCTGTGTATTCTGTTTGCCATTTGGTTCTTTTGACATTTGGGTAATAACGGCCTTTGTGTTCCAAGTTCCAAATTAGTCATAAGAGTTTCGAGTGACATAATGGCATAACGATGACAATTTTAATTTTAAAGCAGCGATCTGTGAAAGATGTGACTCGATTGGATTAATCAAATTTAGAAATGTGTAGTGACTTTCTCCTTATTCCTGAGGGATTTTAGACAGGTTTCTTTATTTATTTATTTTAAATAATATTTATCAAAATACATATTTTATTTTTAACATATTTTATTCTTTCCGTTGATGTATGGTTTGTTAGGATGGGATATTTGGCTGAGATGCAACTATTTGAAAATCTGGAAAGTATTTAAAACTATAGCTTTTAAAGTTGTCCAAATTAAGTCCTTAGCAATGCATATTACTACTAATAATACATTTTTTTGAAATATTTACGATAGGAAATGTATAAAATATCTTCATGAAACATGTTCTTTACTTAATATCCTAATGCTTTTTTGCATAAAAGAAAAATCTATAATTTTGATACATACAATGTATTGGTGACCCATGTGACTTATGCACTGTAAAAAAAAAAAAATCTGGTCTCCAATTAAAAATGTTCTAGTGACTGATTACATCTACATTTTTCAGTTGGCCAAATTGAATTTCTGTGAATTAATTTGAATCAATTCACAGAAATTCAGTTTGGCCAGCTGAAAAATTTAGATGTGATCAGTCACTAGAAAATGTTAATTTGGAGGCATGACATTTTTTTTTACAGTGTGACTGGTTTTATGGTGACAGGGCCACGTATTTCTTTGAAATAAATTGCTTATGCTCACTATGCTGCATTTATTTGATTACAACCACTGTAAAAACTGTGGTGCTTAATATTTTGTGGAATCCATGATATATCTTTTTGCAGGATTATTTAATGAATAGAAAGTAAATAACAAGAAGTAATAAAAGAGCATTTATTTGAAATGTTTTTGTAACATTATAAATGTCTTTACTGTCACTTTGGCCAATTAATGCAATTTAATGCATCCATGCTGAATATAAGTGCATTTATTCTCAAAATATTTCCTTCAAACATTTGAATTGTACACTTTAAAAAAAATATTTAAAAAAATAAGTTACCTGCTGCCTTATTTTTGAGTTGATTGAAATGAAAAATTTGAGTTAATACAATGAACATTTTTAAGAATCGACAACCTTTATTCAAATATTATTAAAAGATTTTTTAAGCACATTGGGGAATTGTGTGTGTGTTTTATTTGTGAAGATGTAGTGAAACATGCCAAATTGTGCTATTTTCATGATTTATCACATTTTTTTATGTGGTTCAGATATGGTAATATTTAGAGTTTCTATTTATTAAACCAATTTCCTTTATTGTATCAACTCAAATTTCTAATTTGAATAAACTCGGGCAACCAGGTTACTTTTGCACATTTGAACGGACATTACGCTGAAATGGATGCATCTTTTATCAAACAGGGTGTACAGTATCTTTCATTTCTCTCTGCTGCCCGTGGGATGTTGATTTGTCTACTGGCCAACTGTGGTTTGGATTTAAACTGGATTTAAAAAAAAATAGCATTCCACTTTATAATATACATGTTTTATTTCACATAAGATGCAACATCAAACTTCACATTTTTCAACAATGATTGATTAAAACAAAAAAGAAATACAAATTGGAAAAAGGATAAGACTTGCCTGTACTTTGCCTGAAGATAGAAATTAGCATACAAACCCACACGCTGGTCTTTAGGCGCATCTTGTGCATGAAATCAGCTGCATCAGCTGCAGCACAGTCCTCAAGAGTCTGACTTCTGCAGAGTCTGTTTTCATGACTCAGATCAGTGCAGACCGGTCATGAACCCGATCCAATGTAAAGTCTGAATGTGTGGAGTTGGTGAAGTCCCAACAGAGTCCAGTCGCCAAAACACACCCACCCCACAGAGCCCCACTCCTTCTCCCGAAGGCTGCTGAGGACTCCAGAGAGCGGAGGTGTAGGGACGTAATTGTTGTGAAGTGTTGGTCTACCGCACGCTGACTGGTGGAGCTCTTTATTTTATAAACAAGAAAGCAAACGAGTTTCATCTTTTGCTGTATCCAGATTAGCAGAGTGAACGCCACTCACAGATTACGCGATTTAATTGTCTAATCAATAAATCATCTGTGAAATCAAGTGGACTTTAATCATGTTATTTAAACTATCTGTGGTTAGCGTCTGATTTAAAACTCTTCACAGGACTGTAAGCAGCCTGGAGGAGTCTGTGAGGAGTAGGAGGAGGAGGAGGCATATGCCAGCAATCAGAATCTTCTCTCTAATTAGTTTGGGACTTGAGATCTAGTGCAGATTTTAAGACTTGTTTGCAAATGCCATTAGCTTTTATGTGTCTTGACGTAAATTGCTTTTCTCTCCCTTGAGGAAGAGAAAGAGAGAGTGAGTAAGAAAGAAAAGGAGAGAAATTTAGACTGTAGTGAATAGGATCTCCCTTAGAGGACCAAGCTGTTAATTGCGGCGTTGTGTGTCAGACTGGTAATGTGTGTGCAGAAGAGAGAGAAAGAGTGAGACTCTCTAGGGCAAAGTCGTCTCTTCTCAGTCTGGTTGTCAGTCTGGGTCACTGTTAGTCAAGACAGCTACATGTAACTGATTCTGGAACCCTCAAATGGTAAATGGTCTGCATTTATTTATATAGGGCTTTCAACAGACCAATGGCCATCCAAAGCGCTTTACATATTGACTCACATTTACCCATTCATACACAGACTGCGTAAATAAGGCACCATCCAGCTCGTCGTGAGCAGCTGGGGTTAGGTGTCTGCTCATGGACACCTCGACACTTGGTCAAGTGGAACCGGGGATTGAATATATGAGCATCACACAATAGTGTCGTTTCTGAATAGGGGAGACATTTGAAACTTTTAGGCAAAGTACCCACATTTGTCACATTTATGCCACAACAAAAGTTTTATTTTAAAATGAATAACAATAACGTGTGAATATGGGGAGTGTATGTGCATATTGTGTGTGTTTGTGCATGCACACGGGTGCGTTTGTGTATGCATGTCTGTTCGTGCACATTCAAATGGGTGTGTGTGAGTGAGAACAAATTAGGCATTCAATTACTAAAATCATCAAAAAGTTTTATGTAAGGGGATGGTTGTAACACTTTCAAAACACACATTACAATATATCCTGCCACTGTCACCCACTGTTTAGCTAGCTCTATTAGCATGGTGCTTTAAAATTAGCAGGTGGTTGATATACCATTCTTTACTAGGGAAACTACACTTTGACCTGATATAACTCCTTATCTACAACGGTAGAAGTACTAAAAAAAATTGTTTTATTTTTTTAACTTAGAATTAGATTTTTTGCTGTAGCTTCAGGAGAGATAGCAACACAGCCTGGAAAACCTTCATGTGGGATTGTAAAGGAAGCCAGATGAAACTGAAACCATTACATCCTATCCTAGACTCCTATCTTATCCCTGATTCGTGGAATTGGTAGTGTTACAACTCTCCCCATGTTATATGCAACTATACCTTGTCTCCCCTAATTATGAACGAATTGGTAGATTAAATGATTCATTGAGTCATTTATATAGGCATTTGCTTACTTTGTTATAGTGCACTTATAAAGTCACTTATATTTGTTTTGTACTTTCGTGTCGTTTTTGGAGAAATTGGGTCAATGATTCAACAACTCAGACATTTACTTGTTTCTTTCTTGAAGGAATCAATGTTTTGTTTTTGTTTTGTTTTTAATCTATTGAGTCAGTGATTAAATTAATCACTTGAATCAGTCAGTGATTAAACGAATATCCTTTCGCTATCTACTGGCTTAACCCTTAAATGCATGACTGTTTCACCAATCATTCTTACATATTCGGGTCTTTAGCGACCCAGAACTATATCTAACATGGATGGATCTCTATCTGTTGTGATAATGTAAAACTCTCCTGAAATTAGTCTAACCATTACAGAAGAATAAAATAATACATTTCGTTACCTTTTAGAGCTTGAAATTCAATTTGAGCAGATGTTTTTTTTTTTTAACCATCATCCCTCACAGTATTTATTTTATACCTCATCAGAGCTCATTTCCCAGTACACTTGGCATTTGGCTCATATTCACCACCTCAAACATACACCCTAAAAAATTCTGAGTAAAAAACAACCCAATGCTGGGTCAAATATGGACTAACCCAGCAGTTGGGTTGTTTTAACCCAGCGATTGGGTTGTATGAAGCAAATATTTAACCCAACCGCAGGATTAAAACAACACAACCAGAGGGTTAAAATAACCCAATTGCTGGGTTAGTCCATATTTGACCCAACATTGGGTTAAAACAACCCAGCAATTTTTAGAGTGTATTCTCAAAACTATCATTTTCAACATCTTCAAAATCAATATTTTGATCACTGACAGCATCTTCACCAGATCCACCATCAAGTGACAGTAACTCTAATATTCGATTTGTGTTCAGTATTTGCTCTGCAGTAAATCTCTGAGCCATTTCAAGTTTTGCAGATCATACTTATTATTGTTTAGTTTTTAGTCTGCGGCAAGTATGAGTGAGATGTCACTTAATCATTATGGTTCAGACATTATTCCATCATTAGAGATTAAATAATTTTTTTACAGAAAAATATATTTACACTTTTACACACCTCGGACCGTTAGTGAACCTATACAATTTTTTCAAAAAAACCTGCAGTTTCCTCCTGATCTCTAACCATTTTCATCATAATCTCTATATTGCTTTATAATACAGTATTCTATGCATAATTCAAATGGGTCTGACATGTTTTCTTCAGTGACTCGTGCATGTGATCCGTTCTGTGCACTCATGTCAGTGGACCGGAGCAGACTGTGTGTGTGCTCTGCGGCAGTGCGCGTGAAACTAACATACAACCAGACTTCATTTACCTCAACTAAAACATATTTACACTGTCTGAATAGCTCCCTCCCTTTCTCCTTTAAAGTGCTCTAGGTGCCATTCACCATGTAGACAATAGTAAATGTGTGAAGTGACCTATTCAGCCGCAGCTTTAGCGTCTATTTAAGGGTGGGACGCTTTCGATTCTAGAGGCATTTGATTGGACAGAAGATGCAATGAGAAGCTGATGTCGACGGCAGAGGCAGATAGTTGGGGCGGCAGTGGCCCCAAGTGGTTCATGTAGATTGTCTACAAACCAGAAGGTTGGTGGTTCGATCCCCGGTTCCATCTGACCAAGTGTCGAGGTGTCCTTGAGCAAGACACCTTACCCCAGCTGCCCCCGACGAGCTGGATGGTGCCTTACATGGCTGACATCGCCGTCGGTGTATGAATGGGTGAATGTGAGGCGATATGTAAAGCGCTTTGGATGGCCATAAGGTCTGTTGAAAGCGCTATATAAATGCAGTCCATTTACCATTTACCATTACAGTACTCAAGTATTTTTACTTTCCAAGTAATTTTGTTTTTCAAGTATACTGTTCTTCTTTGGAAAACATTTACATCACAACATTCCAAAACGTAATATTGTACTTTTTACAGCAATACATTTCATATTGAATATTATTTAATACTTAATTACATTAAAAAATTAGTACTGTATACTTTTACTCAAGTAAAAGTATTCAAAGTTTTACTTGAGTACAAGAAAGTACTACATTTTTAGTGTAATTAAGTATTAAAGGTAAGAAAACAACAACTTTTATTTATGAAATGTAGTGAAGTCAAAAGTATGGCATTATATGTTGTAAGAGTTGGAGTTATGTTAAAGTAAAAATACTCCACTACTGTTTGACTCAACGGTGATGTCATTTTAGCAGAATAAAGAGACAGTAGTTTTTGAATGTTTATTGTTTATCTCCTTAATGCTAATTTTGTCATTGTTTTGGAACACACCAGCTCGTTCATAACCTTAAGGCTAACATATTCATACTAAAAGCTATTAAAAAAAATTTGATTACCAATGCAACAACATTGACTCTTTAGCTTGCATTGTTAATGAAAATCCCCACTAAAGGCAGGCAAACTCTGACAAACAGATTGATGCAAATGTAGCACTTTTTCTGTTTTATAATCACATTTTGCTTTAGATGAAATAAAGATTGTAACCGTGCCTGACAAAAGCACAGATGACCCGTGTGCATTTAGGGCAGTTTGTAATGTCTTCCTTTGAAAGCTATGATCTCTGTGGAGAGTGTGGTCTGGAAGGGTGCTAACTGACCCTATGAATCAGCTCTAATGATTCTTTAATGGAGTTGGCAGAGGTTTAAACTGTTGGCAGATAGAGTTGCTTCATATTAAATGACACTACCAACCCTCAGCACTTGTCGTCAGTGGCGGAGCCAGGATTTTTTTTATAGGGGTGGCCGGGCAGGGGACCAGGGCCATGGGGTGGCACAGAAATCTTTATTTCAGCATAAAAATGTGTTTGACTATTACATACTGGACTGTTTTAGTGCATACAATACAAATGAATACAATTAATTTGTACTTAATTGTAATTGATATAGTATAGTGAATTAGATCATGGAATACTGAGTGAATTTTACACATTTTTTGTGTTATTCCCCACCTCCAGGCAAGGGCTGACATTATAGCTAAAGTTTAACTTGCTCAGTCAGCTCAGTTCTGGTTCTCAAAAACCCAATAGCTTGTTCTCCATTGTTGCATCTTTCATGGATGAGACATGTAGATAACCACAGCCTAAATTATTCAATCGTCATTGAATTTTATAAAATCAATTCCCTCTTTAACAATTCTGAGTTAGTCTGTAAGGACTTTTTCTAAACCCCGCAACCAAAAAAAATAAAGAAAGTTTAACTTTCTATATTAGTTGTCAAAATAAATAATTGCAACAGTTCTGTCAAAAATTAAACTCAGTGAAGGAAAATGTGTCCTCTATTGAATCCCTATGCAAGAATATGAATTTATTTAAATTATGTAATAAGGAAAGAAGTCAACATTTTATTTTATGCATTTAAATATTATCCATTGTTGTTTTTATACTTTGTAAGTTAAAGCAAAATTAGCGCCTATCTTTCAGTATAAATGCACAGTGCTCACATTTATTTGTGCATTAAAAAAATCATATGCATATTAGTTTGTGCCTTACATTTTTTGCTATATTACATGACACAATATTTTCGCACATTTTGTTTCATTATTTCATAATAGATTACAGAAATATGATTTTGCATGTTCGTCATAGTTTCTTTTGCGCTTTATTTGAAGTGATATACAGCGCGGCTGAGCGTGCCACATTTTCACGTGATATTCAAGAGTGCGCCGCGAGTGCAGTAGGCCTATAACAGCAGACACTGAGGACAGGACATTTAGTTTTAGTTTTAGTTTTACTGACATATAGACTGATAACATCTCATCTGACTGCAGATACTGAATCAGGACAAATCTAGATGTGATCAGTCACTAGAAAATTTTCAATTGGAGACTTTTTACAGTGTACTCAAAATGATCTTCTGTCGTGAATCTGAATGTCAGCTATTATTCTTTTCCTAAACTCTTGATAATAAGGATGTATAATGCTCTGAAAACCCCTAAAATAGTGTGTTGATTGGACTCTTACTGCTAGAACTGTATTTGGCACCATAGTACATATTCTCTTTACTAACACACACACTAAACTTGCATGTGATAATATTTTGCCATTTCTTGACCTTTTCTTTTCCACATTTCTTTTTTATTATTATTAAATAATTCCAGTTGGTAGTGATTTACTGTAATCTGTTCACATTTTAGCAGTTGCCTAGTCAGAATTCGCAATATGAACTAAACAGCTCTTTCTTTAATGGTCACTCACTTCTCCCAACCTCTATCTTTTTGTTAAAGGGTTACTTCAGTGATTTAGCATTAAAGTATTAATTCACCCAAAAAAAAAAAAAATCTGTCAATAATTACCTGGAACACAAATTAAAATATTTTTGTTGAAATCTGAATGTTCCGTGTTCGGGCCAAACTCAGAGCTCGAAGCTCTCCCCCTGGACTGCACACCACATACGCATTTAAACCCTCTCCATAAATTATATGTAAGTGCGAACTTGTGAATTAGAATTAGACCCCATTTACATGCATTATACCAGCAACGGTTGGAGTTAAAGGGGGGGTGAAATGCTGTTTCATGCATACTGAGCTTTTTACACTGTTAAAGACTTGGATTCCCACCCTAAACATAGACAAAGTTTCAAAAACTAATGTTGGATGTTTGATGTCAAAAATACTCCTTCCGGTTTCTCACAAGTTTCGGAGAGTTTTTTTCGAGTATGGCTCGACTTGACGTGAACAGAGCGGAAGGTCCTTGTATGGGCCGCACGGGCTCTTCTCCCGGTAGGCGCGCGCGCGTGTACGTGACTAGAGCGAGAGAGGAAATGCACGCCCATAAACACTCGCTCAGGTGCAGATCCAGTCATCCGTGAAAACTTATGTCCTTATAGTCTGCGCTGCGCTCCACTTTATTCCTATGGGTGACATCAAACGACTTCAACGCTTCAGCACAGCGTTCTGGGAAGGCAGCGCTGCATTTGAACCGATTTGAACGCAGAAATGACGGGAAGCTTCACAGCATCGCTTTAGTCGCGTCGCAAAGTGGATTTCCACGGTCATTGCTGTCACAGGACTTCACCAAATCATACCAAAGAAGTGTGTTTTTGATGGAGTGGTCCCAGTGATAAAGGTTCGGTCCTGCTTTGGAAGCAGGCGGTGAGTAAAACTTCTTCAAATGTCTGTTCTGTTGGCTATCGTTGCGTGAGTAAACATCATTAAACGACACGATCGCAACGGTTACTCCATTGTTGTTCTCTGTATAACGTTACACTAGTCTGACGTGCAAAACTGTTTTGCCTGCTACTGCTAAGGTTTAGTCGCATACAATAGTCCAGTGGTTCCCAACCACATTCCTGGAGCCCCCCTAACACTACACATTTTGCATATCTCCTTTGACTGACACACCCATTTCAGGTCTTTGAGTCACTACTAATGAGCTGATGACCTGAATCAGGTGTGTTTGATTGAGGAGACATGCAAAATGTTCAGTGTTAGGGGGGCTCCAGGAATGTGGTTCGGAACCACTGCAATAGTCCATAAACCGAATCATGTCCTCATAAACTGCGTAAACACACAAATATTGAGAAACACACACAAATGTTGACAGGCCACTAAATACAGTAAATACCACAGAGACGGACGTCCTGCTGTTGCTGTTTCTCCTGTTCAGTTTATTTCAGCCTCCGAATGTGATTCTGGATCGATAGCCATGATTTCTCCCATAGACTTGAGGACGTCACCGATTTGTGCGCATTTGTCATTCTTTAGCTCCGCCCACATGATACGCCTCCAGCCGCTGGGTTTTTTCCGGAAAGACTCGGTACAGCCAATATTTCTTTTATAAATATAATAAAACTAAAGACTGTTCGGAGATATGAAGGATGCAATACTACTCTATAGGTACTCAAGATTGACATGAGATTGACTGAAACTGAGTGTTTCACCCCCCCTTTAAATATCTTAATTTGTGTTCTACTGAAGAAACAAACACACCTACATCTTGAATGCCCTGGAGGTAAGCAAATAAACATCAAACTTTTATTTTTGGGTGAATTATCCCTTTAAGATATAACAGATAATATTTGCCTCTCAGAAAACGTACGACTAAAGATAATTTTAGATGCGTAATTACTATTTGGAGCATTGGGATCTCTAGAAAATGGTTTAATTAACTAATTTTTGTGACAACATCAAATTCAACCAAAAATGTTGCATTCCGACTCTTTTTCCATCATGGGTCACAGATGATATACTATACTGTATTGTTTAGCAGAGCATAACATAGAAAATATCTCAGCCTCACCAATAATAATGCACAAAAAAAGAACATTTCAAATGAGCACTCTGTCAGTAAACCCACCCTGGGATATTGGAAAATCACAGGTTGTGCTGTTTCTCAGTGGCATTTTCATTACATCCCTTCTGGTGAGCTGCTTCTAAGTGCTTTTGTTTTTGAAGCCAAAGCGGATTTGTGTGTAAATCTCCCAGACTGTGAGGATAAGATGTTGTTTCTATACAGAGAGTGAGAGATTGTGAAAATAGCACAAATAAAATATGGAGCTGTTAAGCCTGGGCCGGAAGGATTCTGGATATAGATATGATGGATAGTGGTAAGCAAGGCGCATATTTGAATCTCTGCCGTGGTCTCACTATAGTTGTGATCTGGTTGGTAGGTCAGTATAAGTATTTATAGTTCACAGTTACTTAACTCTCCTCATGAGCTGAGAAGCTGCACTCACCTGTGATACTTGGGACAAATGGAAAATGCACATATAAATCTATATTAGTAGATAAAAGGAGTGTTTTTTATTTTTGAAAATAAGTTCTTAGCGCTATGAATTACTTTATTATGGTATACTGTGGTTCTTTGGTTGAAACACACTTTTTGCTTAAGTTTTGAGATTCTTCTCTAAGGAGTCAAGTGTGTGATTGGAAGATGCAAAGGTTGGCATGACTTTGCTTCACAAAAGTGTGATCTCCAGGTCCAAGGGCAATTCTTTTTCCCACTTTCTCGTTCTTTTTTCCTCAGACCAGGATTTGAAACCTATACAAATACCTGTGTAAAACTGGGACGGCCCTCTATAAATACAAAACAGACCTGTCTGAAAGGGGGAGATGGATGAAAGCGAAAGAGCGGGGACAAAAGTACTTGGGGCTTAGCCCTGCAACCTCACCTTGGCTTAGTTTACTTAGTTTTATTTACAGGCCTGGCATTAATCAAATTTCCCTCAACTGAATCAGAACTGGTCTCCAGAGCACAGTCCGCAGAGAGGAACCACAGGCCTCTGATATTCTGATATACTGGTCCACTTTGCAGTTTAATCTGACCATGAATCAACCAAATATACTGATGAGTTCACAAAAAAATCTGCAAGCTCAAATCCAGCAGTTAGAATTTTCTCATCCAGTCAGATTGGAGCTTTCAGTGTTCAGATGTTTCAGCCATATGTACAATATGCATTAGATTGTCTCTAAACAATGGGTGGGAAATAAACTGCAGATGGAGAGATTGCAACTCTTGCTAGGATATCTCAAACTAAGTGAGTTCAACTTCAGTTCAACTAGAATGGATGTTACTGCATATTTAGCAGGGCTGTTAGACCTTAATGTGATTTTTAATCTGCTTTATACACTGTGGGTTTGGAAAAAAAACTGGCTGTGTGACTGTGAAGAAATCTTTCTCTGCAGGCTAGTTGTCAGGATTCCACTTGAATATCAACTGGATAGTTATTTTCCATCATTCTTGCATATACCTGTTATAATTTTATTTTTATTTTATTTTTTTAAATTGTTGCTCATTTTACACACAGCTATGTAAAGGTTAGGTAAACCATAGATATCCATAATAAGGACTAGATATCTTACGGCGGATGCACCATCGGCATCACCGGCGGCCATCTTGTCACAGGCAGGCTTTCTGTTGGGCTCTGTGGAACCTGATGTAAGATGAGTGGTCTGTACGAACATAAATACACTTATCTCGCTGAAATCTTGACGGATTTACAAATGGTTTGGTTTCTTACAAACGTTATTAACATGGCTACAAATCTGGATGCTTTAACACGTCGAAATTGCAGCTTTTCATTTCGATAAACGACTTAATCGTGCAGCTTGTGTATTACGGCTAACTTACATGCACGTTATCAAGGAGGCTGAGACCACAATCGAGCTGTTCAATTATATAGGTTTTATTGACACCAATAACGATTTTATGACAACCAATCTTTTGTCTAGTTAAAATAAACTTAGTTTGCGTGTTTTTTTGTTTGTTTAATTAAAAAAAAAATACAAATTATTTTATTATAATAGTGATATTCTTATTAAAAAAGCATATATATATATATATATATATATATATATATATATATATATATATATATATATATATATATATATATATATATATATATATATATATATATATATATATATATATATATATATATATATATATATATATATATATATATATATTTAGAGCTAGCTCTGGGAAAAAAATTCAGAGCTGTATATGTGTATAAATATATATAATTTCTCATGTTGCCATTCGGTACACAGTTTTAGTAGCCTAAATGTTGATTTAACATAAATACCTTGTGTGTGCGTGTGCGTGTGCGTGTGCGTGTGCGTGTGCGTGTGCTTGTGCTTGTGCGTGCGCGGGTGCGTGCGTGCGTGCGTGTGTATTCATTGCACCCATCTGTTCTGTTCAATGTTACTTTCATATTAAAGTCCATGGTTATAATTATTCATAAGTATGTAGTGTCATGACTACATCTCTGTCATTTATAACAAACGAAACAGTTTGAAAATCGGTTGAAAATTGAGCAAGTTATGGTTATTTAAAAGTACATGCACCATTAAAACACACTGTTACGAGTGAGCGAGCTGCCTGTGACAAGATGGCCGCAAGTTGCGGACGGCGACCTCCATTGGCCAATAGCGCGCACGAGACATCTAGCCTTTATTATGGATATCTATGATGTAAACAGCATTTTTGAGTTATGATTAGTACTGTATAGTAGCCTAGAAATCTAATGTCATCTAGCAACTCTCAATACCCTTCTGAGCTGTAAACGCCAAACTCTTGTCAGGCCAATCACATCGTGTATAGAGTCGGTGGGCGGGGCCATAATGACGACGGCCGAGTTGCGTTTGCGTGCTTCTAGTAAACACAGAAACTGGCAAACGGCGTTCTTTCGAATCAGCTTTGACCGCGACTCTGGAAGACTTGAAGTTAAGCTTTTCTCTGAGAAAAGAACAAAAAACAGCACTGAAGTCGTTCTTAAAAAGGGAAGATGTGTTTGGAGTTTTGCTGACCGGATACGGCGGATGTTTAATCTATCAATGAGCTCCGTTTCACCTAGGTTGCTCTGGTTGGTTGTAGCGCTATCCTATCGCGTGCAGAGGGAGTTTGAAAGACAACCGTTTATCCCGCCCCTCGGATTGAGCCCTGTCAATGGTGAGTTTCCAGACCAAACATCTTGATGTGGGTCTGGCTTGTCAGGCTAACTGTATAGTGAATTGACCCAAAAGTATTCTATGAGAATATCCAAAATCAAAGGTGGCAGGAGAGGTAGATCATTCACTCTCTGATCTTTCGTCCAGTAGCGTCAATTCACCATATTATTTTATTTTTTATGTAATTTAAGTAGAATATAAGTTGCACGATGAAGGAAAACTAACACCTGGGGAACTACAAAGACTTTTATATTGTGGTGTGACAGGCAGCGGGGCGAGGGACCGCGAGAGCGGGCCGGTGATTAACGTTCACGAGTGCCAGCTGTGTGGCACACCGGTCTCGTCTCGCGGCCATGTGACGGGAGCAGATAAGGAGGAGCAAGAGCTGCGTAAGACGAGAGAGGACCAGGCCTGGAATTTTATGTTATGTTTTGGTTTTGTGTTATTATGTGCAGGGTTGCCAACTCTCACGCATCTGGTGTGAGACTCACGCTTTCAGGCTCTGTCTCACGCTCTCACTCCGCCCAACTCAATCTCACGCCAAATTGCCAAACCTGCTTTTGATATTAAACAAAGCTATAAGCTTTAATTTTTTTTAATGTGTTTTAATGAAATTCAAACAATAAATAGCGTTTTGGCGCTAATGTGGCATAATGTTAAAGCCAGAGGCGTTGAAAAGCGGAGTTGCATGCTCTCGTCTCCCTGGGGTGCGCGCTGGTCACGTGGCCCATGAGCGCTCAATACTTCTAGCGCTGTGCCAATGAATTTAAATGGCTTAAGCGGATACACAACAGTTTCACCATATAGATGTTTGCTGCAAGTTTTGGTAAACAGTACAGCATAGTGTTAGTGTTTATTGATTATTAAGTCAGCCATATTTACAGGATCGTTTTATTATGGAGAGTGATAGAGATTCAACATTGTTAACATTAATGTTATTCTTGTATTTAGCCCTCAGGTATTCCTTACTAATAGGTCACACTCATACTCATTAAATTATATTTATTGAATATTTTGAGGAGATCTTTTGGTACTAAATACTATTTGTGCAACAATTATTGTCAATAAATGACCACTTAAAATATTTTTCTTCTAATATTTGTATTTCTTCTAAAATTTATATTACAATTAGTGTAGTAATTAATATTAAAATAGAGAATTCCAATTCAAAGAGGCAAATTAGAGTCATTTTGTGGCTAAAAAATATTAATGTTTATTTGTAATGCCATTAGGTGCCTTATGGCTCTTTAATAAATATACATGTATCTAATCTAGTTGCTCAAAAATATATTGCAGTCTTTGCATTCTAATAAATATTTAGATATGATGATCAAACACTAGATTTCTTTAAATGTGAAATTTCAAAACTTAAATAACTTGCATCCTAATCTTTTTAATGAATAATGATACTTATATAAGCAGTCACAAGTGAATATTAAGGAATGGCACATATAATTTGACCCAAGAAATGTTTAAACTAGTGCCAAAACAAACATATTATTATGTACAGTATATATACTAGATATAAACTGATACTGAATCAAGATCAAAAGCATTACCCCCCTGTATGTGTTTGTGGGCAGTCGTCCGTGAGGGGCTGCCCACGTATTATTTTGTGTGTGTTCGCGGGCAGTCGTCCGGGAGGGGCTGCCCGCGGTTTTACTTTCATTTTGTTTATTTATTTTGAATAAATGTTTGTTGAGCGTTCGCCGGTTCCCGCCTCCTTCCTTCCCATCTACGAACCTCGTTACACATATATATAAAAATATATGTTTTTTTTTTTTTTTATACAAAGACATGAAATTACCACTATAAACAGTATAGATGGCTGTAGATATCCACTCCCCATCATAATTTTTTTACCCGCCTCTTATTTTTAGAGATTATCAAATCACAACTATAACATTAAAAATATCTATTTAGTCAATTTTGGTCACTTGTGAATTATATATTTGTAGAAAAGTTCACTAAGTCTCATGAAAAACAAAAACATATCTTTAAATTGTGAATGAAAGTACACATACAGCGGGTAAAGAGTTCTTTCTTTCTAATCACTGAAGCTGTCAGTCAGTTCAGTTCAAACTCAATAAGTGCAAAAACATCGTAAACTTGTACTTAACATAAACTCATTCAGCATTTTGAGCAATACTGAGTGGATTCTTACTACCAGTAACTTAAACACCTCGCACTCTAAAAATGCTGAGTTAAAAACAACCCAAGTTGTGTTGAAAATGGACAAATCCCGAAATTGGGTCGTTTGCATATAGGTCCATTCACTGGGTTCAAACAACCCAATTTCTGGGTTTGTCCATTTTCAACCCAACTTGGGTTGTTTTTAACCCAACATTTTTTAGAGTGCAGGTCATTATTTTCAACAGAAACACCTGTGATTGGCTACAATACTCATAGACAAATAGACAATAATGTTAATTTACTTGCTTTTCTCTTTAATTTAACAATTACATGTTACACATACTATTACTCTGTTAATCCTTCAATAAAAAATATTACTTAGTATTCACCTGATTGGAAGCCAAGGTATGTTATCATGCCCTGCCATACCGATTTGACGCCCGCGCGTGACTTTTCAGTGAGCAGTAATCTAGATGCTACCTAATTACAGTACTGCTATAATATCAGTGAACAAGCTTCATTACCATGGAAAGATCCACATTGTAAAATTTAGTCTTAGATGTAATTCCACCATGATTAGACTCCACATCACAGATGTCTAGGGTTTCGCTCAGGTTACAGCTTGCATTAAGAATGCATAAACTGACATCCTTGGCTGCTTCCATCTCTCTACTCCAGAATGACCTTTACTCACCTTCTCACAAACAACCTCTACAGTTCAGGTGGACATTACAACCCCCCACATCCTAAAGGCCATAGGTATTTGATTCACACCAACACTCAGACTCAAAGCCAGCTCAAATCAGATTTAAAGCACACATTGAGAAGTAAAACATTATAGCTTTAGCTTTCCTTTACTTATTCATATGGACATTATGTTGACACAGTCACATCTGATAACAGGATATTTCTCCATTGTAACATTTGAAACTTGCATTTTCTGTAAAGCTGCTTTGTAATTATTTGTATTGAGAAAAGCGATATTAAGGTCACTAAACACTTCAACTGAATATGGTTTAATAGACTTATAGAACAAATCAAAACGTCCCCTTGGCAGTTGAACACCGAGCTGAATAAAGCCCTTGTCAGTGCAGCGATGCTCATTCAGGACTCCGAGGGTTCTCAAGGACCATACAATCTGTTGTCCGTCTGTTAGTTTGAGGCGCACTTGAAATGTCAAATGGATCAATTTTGTCTATGGAGGTTTGAGAGATCTGTCAAGGACAATGTTGTCAACCAGTAAACACACTTGTTTAATAAATTGTAATTATGTTTATAAAAACATAAATAATATTAAAGGGTTAGTTCACACAAAAATTAAAATTATTTAATTAATTACTCACCCTCATGTCATTGGACACCCGTAAGACCTTCGTTCATCTTAAGAACACAAATGAAGATATTTTTGTTGAAGGCTGAGTAAGGCTTCAGAGAGGCCTCCATTGTCATTCAGTGCATTCCCACTCACAAGACCCATAAAGGCACTAAAAACATCGATACAAAGTCCATCTCACTACAGTGGCTGTACAATAATTTTACAATGCGACGAAAATCGTTATTGTGAGCACAAAAATCAAAATAACGACTTTATCCACCAAGTATCCACCGAGAATATGACGCAGATCTGCCGTTCAGATACATGACCCAGAAGCAAGGAGGAGCGTCGCTATCGCGTGAGTTCATGTGAGTTCCGAGACCTACGCGGAAGACAATAACTTGCCGGATACAATGTGGGAATTGTTTTGAAAGTGTGTTGGGAAACGGCAACTGGAATGAATTGTCTACTACAGGGATCACAAAATATCTTTATCAAACAAACACAATGATGTATATCTCTTCCACCTGCGATAGATTAGAATTTTATTTTTTTTATTCGCCCGCCCGATCAGTGGATATAACCGCAAACCACACACACACACACACATACACACAGCCCTGGGACGTTGGGCTTTACGAGCCCTGGCCCATACATGGCCGAGTCTGATCCCGAATTGCAATGGACCAAAAACACCACAAATAAAGGATTATTCAGCCTTTGACAGCATGCTGAGCTATGTTCAGTTAGACATGTACACATAATCAATATATCTATATCAAACGATCTGTAGCAATGCAACACTATCACATATAAAAAACATTTTTATTCACATTAGTGTGTTGCTTCATTCATTCATGCAATCTCATCCTGTCGGCAAATCCAGTCTCTTGGATACAAATGAATCTGTGGTGAAATGAAAAAAAACAAACACGCAATGTCTTCCCCACATGAGCATGATAATCATTCAAAATAAAGTTCATCCATGCATTCATAATATTGGAATCTGAATGAAGCTCATGCGTAAGCTTTTCTTTGAGGACAAGGACGTTTTCGACTCTGAAACTTACAGGATATTCTTATATACCATGACCTTATATCAAAAGCTTAAGGTAGAATTTCTCATTTCATGACTCCTTTAAAGAAGTGTCTTTAAGGGATAGTTCACCCAAATTAAAATTGTCATAATTTGCTTACCCTCAAGTTGTCAAAACCAGTATTAATTTTTTTTTCTTCTGGTTGATCCCATTCCATACTATGGAATTCAATGGGATCTATCAACTGTTTGGTTACCCATATTCTACAAAATATCTTCTTTTGTGTTTTCTGGCCTTTAAACTACTTCTTCATTTGTGTTTGAACATTGTTCTAATTGTCATCACACAGACAGAGTCCAAATAGCTTAATTCTTAAACACGACTTCATGTTTAAATGTAATGCTTAGCTTGGGTGTAGGGTATCACTTCATCCAGCCCCAGGTTTGAATCTAACCACTGTCAACTGACAACTGAAATCTTCTGCAGACCATCTTGGGTTAGTCTTACGCTGGACATAATGGAAACTCCTTTTTGCTGCTTTCTAATGCATGAGTGTGAGTTTCAGCTTTTAAGACATTTCTGACCTGAACTGCCCCAGCAAACACCTGAGCACAGCTGCAAAAAGTAAAGTGATCCATTCTGCTGAGGTGATGTCTGAGGTTTAACTGCGCTGAGTTCAGATTCACACACTGGTGATCCCTGTTTGAATTCATTACCTTTAAAAGGTGATTTGGCAGGGCATAGATTAAAGACTTACAGGGTGCTTTAGATTATGTTTCCTAAAGTTAGATACAGGGAAGAATTAGGGAAGGTTGATGGTCAAATTTGATGTGCCACAGTTTTTATGTGTGTATATTGAACATATTTTAAATGTGTTATGTAGCAAAACATTGACTGAAGGCCATATGCCTTAAACTGTGTTATCCAAGGGCACTTGAGGTAAAATAACCTTTTGATTCTATACCCCCCTCCCCCATACAAATTATCAATAAAACAGCACGGGGATGTGCCCGAAGCCTAAATCCTAATTTGGAAAGCCATGGAAAATGAATCACGCATTATACAGGGCCCCTAAAGGGACATAATTAGGCTTGCTGCGGTAGTCAGTTACATTAAAGTATCATATTTTACTTGTCACGTGAAGAGAGTAAAGAGAGATGACTGAGAGGACGACGTCAGAAGATTTGGTGCGCAACATATCCCGAATGTTATTGACAAAATATCTTGTAAAGTTGTTGGTCAGTACCGCCGCTGCCAATACATAGTGTATTATCGCGAATTGGAAAGTGAAAGCGTGATTTCAATATCAGCATATTGTCTCTGTGATGGTCACAAATTATGTACAATATAATTACCCAACTATAAAGTATAATTGTGAGACAACACAAAAGCATTGAAATATTATTATCTCTTCATGTCCATGTCCCTTAGGGGCTCCATAGACTGCATAATGTCCTTTCCGAACATAGTATTCGGCTTCTGGCACATTGTTATATTCACTGAAATGGCAAATTAAATTAAAATTATATTTTTTGAATAATTTGATTGAGTTGCTATTGAAAATCCCTGAAAATATCACACAAAAAATACTTTTAATAGTTTGTTGGTTTTGGCAGTTATGTTATTTATATAGTATTTATTAACATCTTGAATTGCTTTTTATTTATATATATTTCAGTTTTAATTTTATTTCAAATTGGTGCTTAGTTTTAGTTAACAACAGAAGTTCTGGTTTCAAATGTCAAATATCAACACAAAATAGTTCCCAAGTATGAAACTGAATTGAAATAGCCAACAGTGAAATCCATTTTCTGGGTTCATAGTGTCCAGTCTTTTGTCATTGTGATGAAGTCTTCAAGTCTCACGTGCATCAGTTATAAGTGTCTGTTTGTTTCTGTGTTTGTCTCTGTTTAATGTCTTGTTGCATGTGTGTATCGTTTGTCATTAAATGTTGCTTTGTTTCTGCAGGTGGAGAGCGGAATTGTGGAGTACATGAGCTTATCTGCATCAGAAAAGGTAAGCGGCCAGTTTAAACATAAAACGGCTGCCACCTGTCCTGTGCCGCTGCTTTGAATCCAGACATGGCGCATTTACGCTGGTCTGGAGTAATGTCTACCTGTCTTCTTCTCAATGTTTCTCAATGTCACGCTATGTTAATGTGTCTTTACATGATCTTCAGTGCACATTCCTTGTTGTTTCTGTTGTTTTGAGCTTTCACCACACACCAAGCTTGTGTTGTTTTTTTGTGTTGTCTTGTCTAAGCGTATTGTTAAACCTAACTTTTCGTCTATCATCCTTTAAGATTGTAGTGGTTTGATGTCTTCCCTTATTTATATTTTTAAAAAGGAAGGAAATCAGTCAAATTAAATTAAATAATAACAATCTGTTGTGAAAAATGTTTTATTGTGCACTAGAGAGAAACTAGATTTACTGAAGGAATTACTATTTTATTTTATTTATTTATTTTTTAGATGGTGCTTTTGTTCTTGGGTTCCTCTGGGGTTTGTCCAGTTGTCTTGTTTGTTATCGGCTGGCTGCCGTGTTTAGTGAGAGCTCCGTCTCTGCAGATTTAACATCATTAGTGAGGATCTGCGGTCCCAGAGTAATAAAGTCTCATGTTCCAGGTGGACCGGATGAGCGCTGGGTCTTTGCAGAGCTGTTCCTGAGGCTGTACCAATCAGCACTGCCAACCTACCGATAACCCTGTTTAGACATGGCACTTCAAAACAGTCCAACCGCAGGACTTCATATGCATCACTCTGAGGCACTGACCATGCTCAACCCTCTGGTGCTGATCGTGTGGTGGTCAAAAATGACCATTTGTTTTTGGTTTTTTATTTCATTGAAAATCATGCACTATATTTTAGCTCAGTAAAAAAAAATTAATTTAATATTTTGTATTTTAAAGTGATTGTATGGTGCTAAATTATATTTATGGAATAGATATGATCCATTTATTACTTGCATAGACTTAAAAATGAAATTAAGTTGTTTTAAAGGGCTAGTTCACCCAAAAATGAAAATTAGATGTGTATCTGCTGACCCCCAGTACACCCAACATATAGGAGTGTTTGTTTCGTCAGTAGAACACAAATTAAGTTTTTTAACTCAAACCATTGCTGTCTGCCAGTCATAATGCATGTGAATGGGTAACAATTCTACGAGAGCAAAACAACCAAACCAAAAAAACATGCTTAGAAAACGTGTACAAAAACCCTGCTGCTCCTGACAACAGATTGATTTCTTAAGACACGAACTGATCGGTTTCTGTGAGAAACACAACAGTATTTATGTTTGTTTTTTTTACCTCATATCAGACGAATCTCATCTTGTGTTCCCATCCGTCATTACTTCCGTATATATATATATATATATATATATATATATAATATGATCATGCCGGTTTTGACCTTATCAGATGTAAGTAATGACGGATGGGAACACTAGATGAGATTCATCTGATATGAGGTAAAAAAAAATGATCGGTGGTAAAAATGATTATCTGATAATAAAAAAATAATAATAAAAAAAATGATCTATGATAGCACCAGTTTGACCTTACCAAACGGAAGTAGTAGCGGATGGGAACACTAGATGAGATTCGTCTGGATATGAGGTAAAAAAATAACATAAATACATTTGTGTTTCTCACAAATCGGTTCGTGTTTTAAGCCATCAATGTGTTGTCAGGAGCAGCAGGGTTTTTGTGCACGTTGCCTAAGCATGTTTTTTTTGTTTGTTTGTTTTGCTCTCATAGAATTGTTACCCATCCACATGCATTATGACTAGCAGACAGCAACGGTTGGAGTTAAAAATCTTAATTTGTGTTCTACTGAAGAAACAAACATGTTGGATGCACTGGGGGTCAGCAGATAAACATCACATTTTCATTTTTGGGTGAACTATCCCTTTAAAGACATTATTACTAAATTAAAGTAAAAGTAAAAGTTTGTTCTCATTATTATGAAAAATACATAAAAATACTATTTTTAAATAAGTATTTTCCAAACCAGGTTTTATTCTAAAATTATTTGATATAAAGTGTACAATTTCAGTATAAAATGACTGAACAGCACCAGAGGGTTGATTATCTCTTCATTGCGCCACCTGTTAGTGGGTGGGATATATTAGGCGTTGTGAACATTTTGTCACATCACAGTTGTGTTAGAAGCAGGAAAATGGGCAAGCATAAGGATTTGAATGAATTTGACAAGGGCCAAATTGTGATAATAGACAACTGGGTCAGAGCATTTCCAAAACTGCAGCTATTATAGGGTGTTCCTGGTCTGCAGTGGTGAATCTGTGACAGGGTCATAGACGGCCAAGCCTCATTGATGCACATGGGGAGCGACGGCTGGCCTGTGTGGTCCGATCAAACAGATGAGCTACTGTAGCTCAAATTGCTCAAGAAGTTAAGGCTGGTAGAAGGAAATAATCTGCAATGTACTGTCAGAATACACAGTACATTGGATTGTTTGCATATGGGGCTGCATATAGCCGTAGACCCATGCTGACCCCTGTCCCCCACCGAAAGCGCCAACAGTGGGCATGTGGTCTGGTCTGATGAATCACATTTTCTTTTACAGCACATGGATAGCCGGGTGCGTGTGCGTCACTTATGGGGAACACATGGCACTATGGGAAGAAGGCAATGGAAGCAGTGTGATGCTTTAGGCAATGTTCTGCTGGGAAACCTTGGGTCCTGCTATCCATGTGGATGTTACTTTGACATGTACCACCTACCTAAGCATTGTTGCAGACAATGTATATCCTTTCATGGAAACAGTAATCCCTGGTGACTGTGACCTCTTTCAGCAGGATAATACACGCTGTCACAAAGCAAAAATGGTTTAGGAATGGTTTAAGGAGCACAACGAGTTTGTGGTGTTGACTTGGCCTCAAAATTCCCCAGATTGCAATACAATCGAGCATCTATGGCATAGACTGTAAAAACAATAGACGACGCGCATTCACTTTCTTCCGTTGACGTAACCACCAGTGTTCAAATATGGGGCTGACATCTTGGGTCTCGAGTCTACGCAGCAGCAACTTGGAGCCCGAGTCTGTGCAGTAGTCAGCGCGAATTTGAGCCGTGATATCCGGTCCCGCTTAATCAACAACTTTTTTAGGAAATAAACAGTTATGGAAATGTAGAGATTCAAGTTAAAGCTCCAATATCCTCCCGAAAAATGTTCACTAGTGCCTCAGTGTCTACATCGCTCAGAGAAGCTGTCAATCATAACATCACTCTCCCGTTTTATAGCATCAAATAAATAACTAAAACAAAACTTATTTAAAGAACGAACACTTGAACTTACATCAACGCGATTAAAAACAGCCTAAAATGACAGAAACCACCTTTATTTAAAGTGTAATTTGATTGTTTAGTTTGTCGTTTAGATTGTCTTATGTCCCATTAGAAAACACAGAGAGAGCAGGCTTTAAGACCTATACTGCTTCCAGTCACCTGGGGGCGATCGAGACGCATCAGCTTCAGTTTTGAGGACTCGTGTTGCAGGCTTGATCTAGGATATACTGAGTTTCAGTCAATCAAATGTCAATCTTGAGTACCTATAGAGTAGTATTGCATCCTTCATATCTCCGAAAAGTCTTTAGTTTTATTATATTTATAAAATAAAGATAGGCTGTACCGAGTCTTTCCGGGGAAAAAAACGAGCGGCTGGAGGCGTATCGTGTGGGCAGAGCTAAAGAATCACGAGCGCGAACAGATGTTGCATTGAGGGCGTCTGAAAGCTGACGTCCTCAAGCGTGGAGGAGAAAACGCTACCCTAATAAACCATGGCTATCAATCAGATTCAACTAATACATATATGATCCAGAATCAGATCCGGAGGCTGAAATAAATTCAACAGGAGAAACAGCAACAGCAGGACATCCGTCTGTGTGGTATGTACTGTATTTAGTGGTGATAGACATTTGTGTGTGTTTATTTGAGGTTTATGAGGACATGATTTGGTTTATGGACTATTGTATGGGACTAAACCTTAGCAGTAGCAAGCAAAACGGTTTTGCACGTCAGACTAGTGTAACGTTATACATAGAACAACAATGGAGTAACCGTTAGCGCATTTGAATGAAGAAGCACGCGATCGTGAGAACTAGGTTAATGTTTGTGGTGGTTCAATAAACAAACAGACACATATCAGTTAGTCAAACACACACCATAGGTTGCATGCTCCATTGATAAATTAACTATATATACGATCATGTTGTTTACTGATGTTTACGTACAACGATACAATGATAGCCAACAACATAGATATTTGAAGCAGTTTTACTCACCGCCTGCTTTTATGGGCGTGCATTTGCTCTCTCGCTGTGGTCGCTTGCGTGCGCACCCTTTCGGGAGAAGAGCCCGTACGGCCCATACAAGGACCTTCCGCTCTGTCGACATGAAGCAGACCCATCCTCGAAAAAAACTCTCCGAAACTTGTGAGAAACCGGAAGGAGTATTTTTGACACAGAAATACTCCATCAAACATCCAACCTAGTTTTTGAAACTTTGTCTATGTTTAGGATGGGTTTTTTCCAAGTCTTTAACAGTGTAAAAAGCTCAGTATGCATAAAACAGCATTTCACCCCCCCTTTAAAGGATCTTGATGCCAGATACCACAGCACACCTTCAGAGGTCTAGTGGAGTCCATGCCTCGCCGGGTCAGGGCTGTTTTGGCAGCAGAATTGGGATATATATATATCAATGATAGCAGAAGCTGTGTAATGTTCCATCACTGATGCTGGTTCTGTTTTATAATGAAAACACTTTAAGATTAAAGACCAAATCCTGCATAATGACACTGATGATATTTTAATGTGCTTCATTGGTTATAAGGCCTATAAAATCAGCTAATGGAGGTACTGCCTTCTCCCTCTCTAATCAAGTATGACTAGACTTTGTGTGTGTGTTTGTGTGTTCAGATGACATTGCCATATATCGCTGAGTAGCGCTGGTGTCTGTCTCTCTCTCTCTCTGTGTGTGTGTGTGTGTGTGTGTGTGTGTGTGTGTGTGTGTGTGTGTGTGTGTGTGTGTGTGTGTGTGTGTGAGAGAGTGTTTTGACTGAGGGCGTGTGCGTGGGCCTCTGAGAGCAAGGTCTTTTGTTATGTGGGAGTTTACAACAGCGTGCAATGTTTTTTGCGAGTGTTTTTGTGTCTGTAGTATTTTGTAATTCAGAGGTGGCTGAGCATCCTGACATGCTTTTACCTGTTTCTATGACAACAGAACCAGCCAACAGGATCCAAGAAGCAGAAGGCAGTTTTTTAGATTTAATAGCATGATAGTAATTTACCATCAAAAGATTGAGTCAGTGCTACTGACAGACTATCTCAGAGACTCAGTATTAAAGGACAAACTAGTATGTTTCGAACATATTTATATGAGGTGGATTTATTTATGGTAGATGTGGTCACTGTGGATATTTTAGATGTAGTGTGGTTTCAGTCTTTACTCCAGATGCACCTGCTCTGTCCAGATGTGCATGTCTCTGGCTTCCTCTCTCTCATTGGCCCAGATTGTGCCTGGCTCAGGAGATGTGATGTTCAGTCTGATGACCTGGATTTAAATCAGAGGTTCAGTTCTGCTTCAGCAACAGGTGTGCGTGTGCGGACTCGAGGGGATACATCAGAGCACAGGCTATGAAAAAAACCAAACATGCTTGCTATCATCTTTCTTTCTTTCTTTCTTTCTTTCTTTCTTTCTTTCTTTCTTTCTTTCTTTCTTTCTTTCTTTCTTTCTTTCTTTTATTTTCTTTCTTTCTTTCCTGTCTGTCTGCTTTTCTTTTTTGTGCTTTATTTTCATTCGTGTCGAACTGTCTTGCTTTCTTTCGTTCTTTCTATCTTTCTGTCTGTCTTTCGTTTGATCTTTCTGTCTGTCTGTCTGTCTGTCTCTCCTATATTTTCTTTCTTTCTTTCTTCTGTCTTTCCTATATTTTCTTTCTTTCTTTCTGTCTGTCTGTCTGTCTTTATTTCTTTATTTCTCTCTTTATCTTTGCTTTTTCTAAGAGAAATTCACACTTTTATTCAGCAAGGATATATTAAAATGAAAAATGTGCATATTCAAATGTATTTAATATGCTGATTTGATAAGAAGACTTATTAGTCTTATATTATTTGTCATCACATTAACAAAATTTTAAAAACTTTTTTTTTTTTACTGTATTTCAATCAAATAAATGCGCCCTTGTTTAGCATAAGAGACTCTGAACAGTGACCTTCGAACTGTAGTGTATATTATGTGCATTTAATTACTTCTTATTCCAATTTTTTATTTAAACATATTCAAAACATTAAAATCTTCGTTCATAATTCAGATTTTTTTTCTTTTGTGTTTAGCCGTAAAAAGTCTCAAACTTCTTCGAGCACTTGGCCGCACAGAGAGCTGTCAGTTTATTCTGTCATTCCCCTCTATAAGTGTGCGGAGACTGACAGTAAGAGCTCTCCGTAAAGTGGCTTATTTCATCCTGTTATTGATGTGTGTCACTCCTCGTTGACTAAATTGGCATCTGACTGATGGATTTTTTTTTTTTTTTCTCCTCCTGTAAGATGTGGCTAAATGCACCTCACGGCGACTCTGCGAGTTAAATATATTTCAATAGAACATGACAGGACACAAGCCAGAAATAATTGTAAATGACAGAACAGGAGGAAACATCAAGGGGGAGAAGAAGCAAATGGCCAGGGAAATGTTTTCATCGCATTGATCAGGAAACACACAGGCTGTAAATCAATTAGCATCACTAAAAATAGCAGATGGAGGGAGAGCTGTTTTATAAGTGTTTGTTTGACCAGAGTCACCTCATACACTCAACGACTGTATTAACTCTCTCAATTCATAACCAGTGCCTTAAACTTTTTAAAATTGCAATTACTGTGCCCTGTTTTAGAACGTTTAGGACCTTGTCTTGTAATTATTATTACTGTATTCATACTGCAAATATGTTAGTCATCTACCCGTGCTGTATATAAATGTCTCATGTTGTCAGTGCATTCTTAGGCTATTGATGTTTTGCTGCATGTTAATGTCTCTTTTGTCAGGAAGCATTCTGGTAAATATGGAGGAAAATTAGATTTCAAATTTCCATCAGCCCACTACATTACCATCACATGTACAACAAATCTGTTGTGTGCATGTCTAGGCTAAACAAATAACAGAGACCAGATTCACTATACCTAACAGGTATTCTTTTCAAAGTTGTCGGTTTTCTCAAGAAATTGTTAGAAATAATTATGGTAGTTCAGTACTGTCTAATCTAGTGTACACCATGAAAGAATGATTGCATTTGGCTATTGATCTGTTTGTCCTGTGTTGTTCTTCTGTGTGCTAAAAACAGCAGCAGCTAGCTGGTATCAGTGCTAGATTGTGCTGTTAGAGGTTAACTGGCTAAACAGGATCAGTGACAGCAACTCTGTTGCCATGGTTAAGAGCTGCTGTTATATAACAAAGATCATTCCATTGAACTACCCCCCCCCCCCCCCCACACACACACACACACACACGCACACACGCACACACGCACTCACGCACACACTCACAAACTTTGGAATGGAACATAATGGATTCACTACATTCTGGCATAATTGACCTCATCTTACCCTGATTTGACCTCAGATGCATTTACAAATTTAAATCTCATCATCAATCTGTAGAATTAAGTTAAAAAAAGAAGTTAAAAAAAAAAAAAAAAAAAGAAAGAAAAAAAAAAGGACCAGTCAGAACGACATACAAACCCGATTCTAAAAAAGTTGGGGCACTGTACAAATTGTGAATAAAGACAGAATGCAATGATGTGGACGTTTTAAAATGTCAATATTTTATTCAGAATAAAACATAGATGAAATATCAAATATTTAAACTGAGAAAATTTATAATTTTAAGAGGGAAATAAGTTGATTTTAAATGTCATGGCATCAACACATCTAAAAAAAAAAGTTGGGACAAGGCCATGTTTACCACTGTGTGGCATTCCCTTTTCTTTTTATAACAGTCTGCAAACGTCTGGGGACTGAGGAGACAAGTTGTTGTTACATTCTTGTCTAATACAGGCTTCTAGTTACTCAACTGTCTTAGGTCTTCTTTGTCGCATCTTCCTCTTTATGATGCGCCACATGTTTTCTGTGGGTGAAAGATCTGAACTGCAGGCTGGCCATTTCAGTATCTGGATCCTTCTTCTACGCAGCCATGACGTTGTAATTTATGTAGTATATGGTCTGGCATAGTCATGGTGAAAAATACAAGGTCTTCCCTGAAACGTCTGGATGGGAGCATATGTTGTTCTAAAACTTGGATATACCTTTCAGCATTGATGGTGTATTTCCAGAGGTGTAAGCTGCCCATGCCACACACACTCATACAACCCCATACCATCAGAGATGCAGGCTTCTGAACTGAGCCCTGATAACAACTTGGGTTGTCCTTGTCCTCTTTAGTCCGGATGACATGGCGTCCCAGTTTTCCAAAGAACTTCAAATTTTGATTTGTCTGACCACAGAACAGTTTTCCACTTTGCCACAGTCCATGTTAAATGAGAGAAAACGCCTGAGCTTCTGGATCATGTTTAGATATGGCTTCTTTTTTGACAAAATAGAGTTTTAGCCGGCAACGGCGAATGGCACAGTGGATTGTGTTCACCGACAACGTTTTCTGGTAGTATTTCTGAGCCCATGTTGTGATTTCCATTTGTAACGACCGCTCTGAGACGGTCAAAGAAAATCCTTTTTTTCTCTGAGAAAATCCTTTTTGATATTGTTCTATTTTTCGGCGTTGGATCATAGGCAGAGGATCATTGGTGATCCTTTGCCCATCTTGACTTCGGAGAGGATCTGCCACTCTGAGAGGCTCTTTTATACCCAATCATGTTGCCAAGTTGCTAATTGGTCCTCCAGCTGTTCCTTACATTTAACTTTTCCGGCCTCTTATTGCTACCTGTCCCAACTTTTTTGGAATGTGTAGCTCTCATGAAATCCAAAATGAGCATTTGGCATGACATTTCAACATTCTATGTTATCTATATTCTATTGTGAATAAATTATAAGTTTATGAGATTGGTAAATTATTGCGTTCCTTTTTTATCCACAATTTGTAGTGTCTCAACTTTTTTGGAATCGGGTTTGTATTCTAGATGGCTATAATAAAGTAATTTAGGAGGCTGAATGAAGGAGAACCAAAATGGAAGGACATCTCCTTTTTAATATTTCACTCTGTTCCTGTCAGACAGCAGCACTAAAACTGCCTTCCTGAGGGACAGAGAGGCTGATGGGACAGAATCACATTGCATAATTTGTGTGAATAATTCACACCCACTCTTGCAGAATGGGTGTGTGTGTTAACTGTGACACAGTTCAGTGCAAAAATTATTGCTAGTAAGTTTATTTCTTCTTGAAGTGGGTAACAAACCATCTGGAATCGGGTCCTTTCCCTCTGTCATTCTGAAATGTGGCCACACAGAGCAGAAGCAGTTGCATTCTGTGGTTGGTGTTTTTGATTACTGTAGGAAGGTGGTCAGGTCAAACCCTTTTCACTCATTGTGAATGTGTCTTATTGGTCGGATTCCGCTTTGCTGGTCTTTTTCTTTGAGTTGACTGACTTTCAATTTATCTTTAAGTGCTGCTTGGACTGATGTGATTGATTTACTTATCCTAGATCAAGCTTCAAAAGTACTAAATAATAATATAAAGACAGCCCTTGTTCTGTTACAGTAAGCCTGGTTTTTAAATGTGGTTTCACGGGCATGGAAAAGACAAGGGAAGTAAAATTTGATATGGAAACAATTTGAATTGAATCAGAATTTAACCCCAACTGTCTGGAAAGACCACAGGCAATGTTTTCCATATATTTTAATAAATCTTCTATCTTTTTGTCTTTCTCTCTCACGGTCTCATTTCAAATGCCCCTTATTGTAATTGCTAAATGAATCTCTCTTTCTCTCTACAGTGTCTCCTGAGGCTTTGGGGTTCCTGTCTGGTATTGGCGTGTTCATCTTTCTCGTGATTGTACTCTTTCTTTACCTCAATAACAAACTGTCCCTTGAGAGTGCCAACCAACTGCCCAGCCTTGACCAGTACAGGAAGAACACAGAAGCAGCAGGTTTGGGTTTGTTTTTCTGCATTTGTGATCATTTGTGATCTGCATTTGTGCAACTGATCAAAAGTGACAGTAAAGACATTTTATAATGTTACAAAAGGTTTCTATTTCAAATAAATGCTGTTCTTGTAAACTTTCTATTCCTAAAAGAACCCTGAAAAATATAATGGTTTCCACAAAAATATGAAGCAGCACAACTGTTTTACACATTGAAAATAATAAGAAATTAATAATGATTTCTGTAGAATCATGTAACACTGAAGACTGGAGTAATGATTAGGAAAATTCAGATTTGCTGTACAATTTATGATAAAATAGAAAATAATATGTTACAATATTACTGTTTTTACTGTATTTTCTTTACAGACCCCACACTTTTGAACTGTAATATATATTGAAATAGACTAAAAATGAGTGAGTTTGGTTTAAACTGACTTCATCAGTTTATTTTTAAAAAATGTTTTAGTTTGGTTTGATGTTTTGTATCTAATATAATATGACAGCGGTGTCCAAAATACTTTTAAGAGTTTAGGGAGTTTTTAATCGGGAGATATTGCATTCTCTCTCTCTCTCTCTCTCTCTCTCTCTCTCTCTCTCTCTCTCTCTCTCTCTCTCTCTCTCTCTCTCTCTCTCTCTCTCTCTCTCTCTCTCTCTCTCTCTCTCTCTCTCTCTCTCTCTCTCTCTCTCTGGTGATCTGGTTGAATGCTGGATGTACAGTACAGTACCGTACAAATCACCACCACATCTGTTAGTATTTTATGGAGCTAAATTGAGCATAAGTGTATATTGAACTCTTCGCACTGGTATTTTTAGCACATAGCGGTCATTCATAAAAAGAAACAACATGGTTTATCTATTTAAGTTAGATTAAAATAACTTCATAACATTCTGTAAAGACTGAGACCAAATCATGATGTTTTTGAAGCTGAGAGGTCCGGGATAACAGGAGTACCCAAACACAGCGTGACAATCTCCAGAGAGGTAATTATCTTCTAAACTCCAGATCAGAGTCTGTGAGAAGTACTAACAGAGCTTAATTAGCACCACTTAGGCCTTGGAGAGGTTTGTTAGACACGATTTGGTGGTTTGGAATTCTGGGATAGGCCGCACACTCATTCATGTTTGTCTGTCAGACACTGTGATGTGATGAAACTAGTCAGCTTGTGATCCTCAGCGCAGGACGTTGATCGGAGAGGACAGATGCCACTGGCCAGTTATTAGATTGTGTGTGTGTGTGTGTGTGTGTGTGTGCGTGCGTGTGCGTGTGCGTGTGCGTGTGCGTGTGCGTGTGCGTGTGCGTGTGCGCGTGTGTGTGTGTGTGTGAAAATGAAAGAAGGGGATCATGTAACAGCTCTGAGAGAAAATCTGGGCAGAATTCCAAACACACAAAGGATCAAATGTCCACATTGTCAGTATACATGTGCACACACACACCCTCTAACAATAAAACTGGGTTGAATAAACTCAATGAACCATACACATCTGTACACACAACTACCTTTTGTTTAAACCATCAAGCACTCAATCACACCTACACACTTATACTGCTGACAGGGGCACTTAATGCCCACACACTCACACATAGACATCCTACAGACAGGTTCTGGATCCATGGCATCACTGAGCTGCCCACACACAGGGCTTTACATAACTCTGCTCAGCATCAGAATCAGTGGCATAATCAGAATGACATTTACTGGATAAGTATGTTTGCACTTATTTGACCTGGCGAGGCACAATACACATGGATGTATTAAACATGAAAATGTAATGATCTTTTATTGCCATATTTTAAATCAGCTGCATCGCTGTTCTTCAAGGGTCGAGGTTTGGGGTTGGTATATGCTTTTAGAGGTTTTTGAAAGTCTCTTATGTTCATCAAGGCTCATTTATTTAAAAAATACTGTAAAATCAGAAATATTATTTCGTATACAGTCTTCAGTGTCACGCGATCCTTGAGAAATCTAATATTTTTAGACCCTTAATATTTTTATGGAAACCGTGATATGTTTGTGTATGAATAGCATTTATTTGAAATAGAATGTTTTTGTGTGTGTGTGCACAGTGTAAAAATCTTCGCTTTTGATCAGTTTAATGCTCCCTTGTCTCTTTATTCCTTAATTTCTTTTTTTCTGACCCCAAACTTTAGAATGGCGTGCATACTCTGCTTAGGTTTAACAATGTTAAATTATGAGTAGCTTGCCTGAAAAAAGTAGCATTCCCAGCATTGGTACAATGAATTGGGGTCCTGAGTCAAAACCAGTTGAGAACAACGAAGTTAATGTGTGTTATATGTATAATTGAACACAAAATATACTTTTATTTAATAGTAAATACTCACTATTAATTATGTTAAGTGTAAATGCTCACTGACTGTGGTAGGTTGTAATGTCATCTGTAGTCATTTAGTTTTTTGCTGTGCTGTATGTCTGATTGGCAGTGTCAGTTGAGGGTAATGTCAGGATGGCTGTTTTTCATGTCTTTGCTCTGAAGTCATGTAGGGATGCTAGCCATGATTCCTCTATCATTTAGGAATTATGCCAAGAAACAGGGCACCCTCCTCTTCAGTACTGTCATGATGGGGATATTTAACCTTACACCCTGCCAGAAAGGACCTTCCTCTGTCTAAAATATGTGAACAGAACTCATCTGCCCTCTGTCTCAGGGGAACATCTTATGCTCACTGCCAAATTTATCAGACTCCAGTGGAAAAAATATGCTTGACACGTCCACGAAAACTCTGAACCTGGTGTCTGTGGTTCCCTGAACCATCTGCTCCATGCATTACTGCTGCATAAACTACAATCATTACACATAATTACAATTATACATCGTAACATCTGTGTTCAGAGGCAAATTGGCACATTCCTGGTTCAGTCTGTGTGTGGTTTCTGGTGGATTTTGGAAACGCATAAATTACTGTCATAATGATGAGAGATTTGATCTCTCTGACTCACTTCACCTGTTGTTTGAGTCAGAGCATGCTGGGATTTCTTACCTCCAAGCATACTTTTGAGTACTGCTATTTAATTTTTAGGTTTTTAGCTTTACGAATCCTGATTTTAAGCATGGAAATTGTGTTATTTAAAGATGATTTGTTTTTCATTTTTCTTTCTTTTTTACAGGTGTTCAGATCATTTTTGTGTCCAATATTTTTTGCCATTTGAAGTAGTTTTTAACTGTAGATTTAAAGTAGCCTTATCTATTATGTAAATACATTTTGTTTATGGAGGATTTTGAAATGAACGTTCCATCGATGATCATTTTAAGACTGGCTTGAGAAAACTGAACATTTCAGAGAAATCATGAACTGAGCAATTAGCGGGAATCAAAACTGCAACATGGCATTTTTTAAGAGCTTCCAGAAAAGTCTCCCCTCCATGTCTGCCATGTTGGAATCAGTGACCGAGAAAGTGGACGACCTGGCTTATGCACTGAGCGACGTCACGTACACAGTGAGCGGAGAACTCGCTGAACATGTGAATACTATAATTCACAAAGTCCAGGCCGAAGAGCTGAAGAGGATTCGTAAGAAAGAGGCGGAAGAGAAAGAGGCTGCAGCACGGCAGGCCCAGGAGAGAGATCCTTTTCTGTGTTGGACTGAAATCCAGACCCAGGCTACACCTGGACTAGTGAAGGACCCTCATACTGCAGGCAATGACAATGGTTCAGTATTGTCAACTGAGACCTCTACACTGTAAAAAAAAATCTCGTAAAAAAATGGTAAATGACTGGCAGCTACGGCTGCCAAACAAAAACCGTAAAATTAAAGTAAAATATCTTAATTCAAATAAAATGCAAAAACAATAATTTTACAGAAATTTTCATTAAAAGATTTATTGAAAAACAACGTTATTTTACAGATTTTTTCCTTGTTTAAATTAAGGTGTTTTACCTTTTTTTTACGGTTTTTGTTTGGCAGCCGCTGCTGCCAGTCAATTACCATTTTTTTATGATTGTTTTTTTACAGTTTAAAACTGTTATTTCACGGGCATTTACCAGATTATTACAATCAAACTCTTTCAATAAAATGACGGCACTGATAGTTCTACAGAGAATTACTGTTATTTTACAGGAATTTACCAGATTGTTACAACCAAACTCTTTCAATAAAATGACGGCACTGATAATTCTACAGAGAATTACTGTTATTTTACAGGCATTTACCAGATTATTACAGTCAAACTCTTTCAATAAAATGACGGCGCTGATAGTTCTACACAGAATTACTGTAATTTTACAGGCATTTACCAGATTATTACTGTCAAACTCTTTCAATAAAATGACGGCGCTGATAGTTCTACAGAAAATTACTGTTATTTTACAGGCATTTACCAGATTATTACAGTCAAACTCTTTCAATAAAAAGACGGCGCTGATAGTTCTACAGAAAATTACTGTTATTTTACAGGCATTTACCAGATTATTACAGTCAAACTCTTTCAATAAAATGACGGTAATGGTAGTTCTACAGAAAATTACTGTTATTTTACAAGCATTTTCCAGATTATTACAGTCAAACTCTTTCAATAAAATGACGGTAATGGTAGTTCTACAGAAAATTACTGTTATTTTACAAGCATTTTCCAGATTATTACAGTCAAACTCTTTCAATAAAATGCAAAGACGTGATAAAGATTTAAAATTAAGAATTTTATTTTGGCAGATAAAATAAGTCTGAAAACAGTATAAAAAGAATTCAAATCAACTCAAACTCTGATTTGCAGCATTTGTTTACACAATTTAATAGTGTTTAAATTATGTAAAACAATCTAAATAAAATGGAATGATTCCATCATTAAATTATTGATATTGATATAAATAAAATACAACATTTAAACTACTTCAGTAATTAACAATAGTTTTATCAAATTCTCAAACTTTAGGATTATGGCTATACAAGACTGTGTAACACTTTACAAAATGTACAACGTTTATTAAAATTATACAGCATTTATTTATTAAATGTTAAAGGGTTAGTGAAAATAATGTAACTTATTCCTCACCCTCATGCCGTTCCACACCCATAAGACCTTCGTTCATCTTTGGAACACAAATTAAGATATTTGTGTTGAATCCGATGGCTCAGTGAGGCCTCCATAACCAGCAATGACATTTCCTCTCTCAAGATCCATTAATGTACTAAAAACATATTTAAATCGGTTCATGTGAGTACAGTGGTTCAATATTAATATTATAAAATGACGAGAATATTTTTGGTGCTCCAAAAAAAACGAAATAACGACTTATATAGTGATGCCCGATTTCAAAACAAGAAGCTTTGGAGCATTATAGATCAGTGTGTCAAATCAGCAGTTCGGAGAGCCAAAGTCACATGATTTCAGCAGTTTGGTGGTTTTACACGCGATCAGCGTGTCAAGCTTCTGAAGCTTCAGGAAGCAGTTTTGAAATCGGTCAGTTTTTTTTGGCACACAAAAAATATTCTTGTCATTTTATAATATTAATATTGAACCACTGTACACACATGAACTAATTTAAATATGTTTTTAGTACATTAATGGATCTTGAGAAACGAAATGTCATTGCTGGCTATGCAAGCCTCACTGAGCCATCGGATTTCAACACAAATGAGGGGGGTACAATCCACAAACCGTCTCTAACTCGAGATATCTGATTACAAATATAACAGTCTTTTATTCAGAATTCTAACAAGCGTTTTAAGAAGTAACAAAAAAAAAAAAGATCCATGATTTGTTACCAGAAGATAAAGCAGATAAAGAACAATCCTTCAAAATACCAGTAATCAGCAGGGTCCTTGGTGCATCTGGGAAGAAAAAAAGAACACTATGATTCTCTGAAAAGTCTTAAAAAAAAAAAAAAAAGATTTTTAATAAATGTTTTTTTTTTTTTTTTTTACTTTAAACAAGCTCAATTTAATGTAATTAAAGTTTTCTTTTTGTCTTCTGTTTCATCTGGTAGGGTCTGGTAGCTGAGGGTCTTTCCCTCAATATTTTTAAGGGAATTAAATATAGGATTAATGACGGCATATTTTTTAACTAACTAAAAAGACATGAAAATACTTGAGATGGTTTACCACCCAAAAATGGAAATTCTGTCATCGTTAACTCATCCTCATGTCGTTTCAAACCTGTATAATTATTTCTTGATATATTTTGAGGAATGTTGGCAACCAAACTGCTTTCCTTTGTATGGAGAAGAAAAAAAAAAACACTGAAAAAAAATTGATCAAAATAAAGAAAGTCATGCATGTTTGGAACAACATGAGGGTGAGTAAGTGATTGATAGACTTTTAATTTTGGTGTCAACAATCCCTTCAGTTTGTGTGTAGAATTTCCTGCAGAGTGTAGCTCTAAACATCTGCCTGGAATGTTCTGGTAGTCCTGAAAACCTTGATTAGGTGGTTCAGATGAGTTTAATTAGGCAAATTCAATTAAAAAATGACAAGGTTTTTAAAAAATATATATGCTTTATAAGGGGACGTTTACACAACGCGTTTTGGACATTCATTTACACAACAATGGAGTTCTGGTGGCCTGAAAACACAATGTTTTTGAAAACAATACCGTTATCTCTGTGTAAACTTAATGGTGATGGACACACATGCGCATTACGTTTAGTTTATAGGTATGCGTGTTTGAATGCATATGTGCGCAGACAAGGTAGGTCTGCGCACATATGCATTCTTTACCAATGAAATTGCCAAATCACTTGTCTAGAATGTATTAATACAGAGTTCTTTAGTTGTTTTCGTAGAATTGTGCAAACAGGGATTTTTCAATAAATTATTGTCATTTGTATAACATTTTTTTAACAAACACGTCAGTATACACATCATGACAATAATCCAAGAGAATTGTGAAGCTCACATGATAAGATAACTTATTATTATTATGTAGTTTCTGAAGCATGCTTTAGTATAATGCAAGTTTATATTCAGATTTATTTTTCTAAGCACATTTTACCAATTCAAATCCAAAATTATAAGTGATATATTTTTTTTAAGAAAGGCTCGGAGTGAAAAATGTCTTGTATTCAGGTGTGCATCATTATTACACAGGTTTTCATTTAAAAAAAAGGATTTAACTTAGACTGGAACGTCCTTTTTTAAATACCCATGAGAAAGATGCAATACTAGAAATTGCACAATTAAGGCATGCCCATTGGACAGCAAAACATCGATTCAGCAGGGTCATAAAAAAACAGGTGAAGAAATAAATTAACTTCTAAAACAAATATGAATTAAGGTGAATTAGTTGTGAACCATCAGGAACCCTTTAGTCTCCAGAACCACAGGACCAGACACCACCAGAACTGCAACCTACATAGTCTCCAGAAAGTGCAAGGTGTCAGGATATCAGAGACTTTTAAGAACCCTGAAATATGACCCCCACTTAATAAGAATCACAAGAGTCACTCTCAATCTGTCTATTATGTATGTCTTCATGTTTGATTCTTATTAAATGGTGTTTTTTAGGATTCTTTACCTAACTGAAGTGTCTGAGATCCTGACACCTTGCACTTCAGGAGACTCCAGGTAGGTTGCAGTTCTGGAAAATCGGCCTGTTTTTGTATGACCCTGCTGAATCAATAAGCATTTTGCTGTCCAATGGTCACACCTTAATTTTGATTATTGCATTAGTATTGCATCATTCCATTTTAATAATTTTTGACTCTTCAGTCTGAGTTAAATCTCTTTTTTAGCCCATTTTACCTTTTAGCCTTTTTCACTTTCATCCTTCTTTAATTATACATCCCTTATAAATGATTTAATAAATTAATAGTAGTTATCAAGATTAATATGGTGTGGAATCAGACTGTAAAAAAGATGGACAACAAGTCAGTTTTTAGGACTTGTGTGGCACACTTGTGTGAAATGGGTAAAATGTGCTTGGAAAAAAATAAGATCAGAATATCACCTTGTGTAATTATGCACACACTGTAGGCCTATATGGACTCACAAAGATGAATCACTTTTCCAACAATCTGTGGAAAGCTGGGATGGCATGATGAAGGGAAAATAGAGCATTTTGGAGTGCATTATACCTTTATGGTCTATGGTTTTATATACTGCATTGATACTTACTAGTGATGTACTTGTTTCTCTGTTGGTACCTGTTCTGCCCTGTAAACATTGTTCCGATGCTTGATCTAAAGAAAAGGAAAATAAAATAAAAAAAAGTTAAAATGAGCTTTATCTACTTTTAAAGTTTTATCATTAGCAGTTATCACAGTTGGAAAAGGAAATGTCAAAAATACTTGGAAAGAAACAGGCAGTCAAACATAATTTTAATCTCTCAAAGACAAGCACAAGCTTCATCATATTTTTATGTTGCTAAAAAAAAAAAAAAAATTATACATACATACATACATATACATATATATATATATATATATATATATATATATATATATATATATATAAAAGAAAGCCGTACACACCGTGTATACTATATATATATATATATATATATATATATATATATATATATATAGTGAAAATTGAAGTGAGCAGCAAGTAACCATTTTGTCCTCAGAGTTGATGTGTTAGAAGCCGGAAAAATGGGCAAGCGTAAGGATTTGAGCGAGTTTGACAAGGGCCAAATTGTGATGGCTAGACGACTGGGTCAGAGCATCTCCAAAACTGCAGCTCTTGTGGGCTGTTCCCGGTCTGCAGTGGTCAGTATCTATCAAAAGTGCTCCAAGGAAGGAACAGTGGAGAACCGGCCACAGGCTCATGGCACAGGCTCATTGATGCACGTGGGGAGCGAAGGCTGGCCCGTGTGGTCCGATCAAACAGACGAGCTACTGGAGCTCAAACTGCTCCAGAAGTTAATGCTGGTTCTGATAGAAAGGTGTCAGAATACACAGAGCATCGCAGTTTGTTGCGTATGGGCGGCATAGCCGCTGACCAGTCAGGGTGCCCATGCTGACCCCTGACCCCGCCGAAAGCACCAACAGTGGCACGTGAGCATCAGAACTGGACCACGGAGCAATGGAAGAAGGTGGCCTGGTCTGAGGAATCACGTGTTCTTTTACATCACGTGGATGGCCAGGTGTGTCGCTTACCTGGGAAACACATGGCACCAGAAGAAGGCGAGCCGGCGGAGGCAGTGTGATGCTTTGGGCAATGTTCTACTGGGAAACCTTGGGGCCTGCCATCCATGTGGATGTTACTTTAACACGTCCCACCTACCTAAGCATTGTTGCAGACTATTTTACACCCTTTCATGGAAACCCTTTCCTTGGTGGCTGTGGTCTCTTTCAGCAGGATAATGTGCCCTGCCACAAAGCGAAGTGGTTCAGGAATGGTTTGAGGAGCACAGCAACGGGTTTGAGGTGTTGACTTGGCCTCCAAACTCCCCAAATCTCAATGGCAAATCAGCATATTTTAATTATGTGACACTGAAGACTGGAGTAATGATGCCATGCAATGTGCTTATTTCGAAGTTCAGAAAATTCAAAGTTAATGATTTTAACCAGAATTCATAATAATACTAAATAACTGAACAACATCCTTGAATATTTTGTGGGAGTGACACCCCTAGTGTAACAAATCTTAGCGGCCAGCATGATGTAATAGTCATAGAGAATAGGGATTCATATTCAGGTTGTGCCAGAGGCACTATGTGCATTTTTATATTTGAATGGAGGGGTTTAAAGGGATAGTTCACCCAGAAATGAAAATTAGCCCATAATTTACTCACCCTCAAATCATCCTAGGAAGTATATGATTCTTCTTCCAGACGAATACAATTATATTACAAAAGAAAAAGAATGTCATATACACCTAGGATGATTTGAGGGTGAGTAAATGATGGGCTAATTTTCATTTTTGGGTGAACTATCCCTTTAACACTTATAATTTGGCAACTCTGGGTTCATTGGGGGTCATTCCTATGTTCCCCACGTTTATATGGCACATAAGGGAAACATGACTATGATCCCCAAAAGATATAAAGTATGCTCTAATGACTCCAAGATTGGAAACAAGACCCTAAAAACATAGCTCACCCAAAAATGAGAATTCTCTTATCATTTACTCACACATGTTGTCTAAACCTGAATTAACATTACATGTGAAACGTTACTTCTGTTTTCATGTGTTGTCTCCCACACGAATGACCTTCATATCTTCAACAAATGAAATTAAATATTAACATAACGACAAACTTCCAATAAAATGACTAACGTTACTACTGTGCATATCAGTAACGTTATCAATTCACTGTCTTCGTGTTAGTATTACAATAACGTACTTACCACCCCTGAAGATCGTGAGGCTGGATTTTCTTCCCAAAATTTCTGGTTCATGAGGGAAACAAACACACAACAATATTAGCTATTTAACTTACTTACTAACAGAGGTATTTTCAAAAGTCAGTTCACTCAATCCAAAGCTTCTATATTGATTTTTTTTTATCTCAAACCTAGCTTATAATATTAACACATGCAAACAACGACAATAACGATAGCTGGTAGTTAATGATTACAGTATGTAACTTACTAATGTCGTTATTGGGGTAATCGCGATTTGATTATCACTTAAACATTTATATCTTGATGTAACAGAAGATTTTAAAAAATAAAAATAAAACTAACGTTAGTTAACTTACCTTCTGCAGTTCCAATATGTCCGTTACGTTGGTAAAAGTTGCCCATATGAATTTTTTTCTTGTTTGTCCTCCATTAACATCCCGCAACTTAAATTCGCCCAAAATATAAAACATTTTTTAAAAAAATAACCAATGTAGGAATCCATGTAAAACCGAACAGAACCGAAGTTAGCTACTGCATTACAGATGCCCGAGCAGTAACGTTAACGTTAGCAGCGCACACACTCACTCTACAACAAACGTATAATTCAAATTTGACCTGTAAAAGGCGCGCGCATTTGTCATTGGCCAGTATACCGGATGACAGTCAGAATAACCAATCATGCTCAAAGCAATACAGAGAGAAAATGAATTAATGAATTGTTTAAATTGTGTGTGTATATATATATATACATATATATATATATATATATATATATATATATATATATATATATATATATATATATATATATATATATATATATATATATATACATAAATATACATACATACATATATATATATATATATATATATATATATATATATATATATATATATATATATATATATATATATATATATATATATATATACCAACCCCTACTCTGCTAAACACATACAGCGTAAACACTGCATATGTATTAATTTCAATTTCTGCATCTTGGTGGCATTACAGTTACATTCATGTGACCTATAATGACCCTTTTACATTTGTACAAATTACTGACCTTTCCTTTAGAAATAATCTTGCCTATTGTCAACTTTCATTTTCCCTTTTACTGTGTGGCACTATAACATAACTTGTTGATTTAGGGTGGATGCTCTGTCCAAAGCAACACTTGTTTGCTAATATTGCCATAATTCCATACAAGTTACACCATACACAGATGAGGCTTTATGACCACCTTCCTAATATTGTGTTGGTCCCCCTTTTGCTGCTAAAACAGCCCTGACCCCTAAGATGTTAGCAGCAGATCCTTTAAGTCCTGTAAGTTGCGAGGCAGGGCCACCATGGATCAGACTTGTTTGTTCAGCACATCCCACAGATGCTCGATTGGATTGAGATCTGGGGAATTTTGAGGCCAAGACAACACCTCTGCTTTGTGTCAGGAGCATTATCTGCTGGAAGAGCCACAGCCACAGCCACCAGGAAATACCGTTTTCCATCAAAGGGTGTACACGGTCTACAACAATGCTTAGGTAGGTGGGACGTGTTAAAGGAACATCCAAATGGATGGCAGGACCCAAGGTTCCCCAGCAGAACATTGCCCAAAGCATCACACTGCCTCCGCCGGCTCGCCTTCTTCCCATAGTGCATCCTGGGGCCATGTGTTCCTCAGGTAAGCCACGCACACGCACCCGGCCATCCACGTGATGTAAAAGCACACATGATTCATCAGGATTCGTGCTTTGTGGTCCAATTCTGATGCTCATGTGCAAATCATGGCGAAAAAAGGCCATCATTTACCCACCAAACCTGTACAAGTTTCTTTTTCTGTTTGTTATGAAGAATGTTGGTAACCAGACAGCTGACTGTCATCGACTACTGTTATGGAGGTCAGTTTGAAGTCAGTTAGCTGTCTGGTTACCAACATTCTTCATAACAGCTTCTGTGTTCAAACAGAAAAAGAAACTTGTACAGGTTTGATGGGTAAATAATGACAATTATTTTATTTTTTTTGGTGAACCATCCCTTTTAACTCCCGAATTTAATAGAAGAATGCTTTATTTTCAAATGTGTTTTTTTTCCAAGGTTTTGACAAAAATAAACGTGTTTAACTATCATTTGTTTTTCCTGATACTTATTTTACTTTTGTCAGAATTCTTGGCTTTCTTCATCTAGGCCAGAGTTGAATTTGTATATAATTTAAGAAAACAGAAAAAATACCATAATATAGTGATTTTCTCATAAATATTTGATTTACTGTTATTTGTCATTAATGATTTAATACTAAAACTTGCAGTCAAAATATTAATTTACAGATATTGTTTGTAATTTTACATTAATGTTTATCAAATTTATGAAAACAGAGATCTACTCTATAAATAAGTCATTTTCCTGTATAAAAAATAAGAATTACTGTTATTTGTCATTAATGATATAGTCCTTAAAATAATAGTCAAGTTGTTAATTTACAGATATTGTTTGTAATTTTACATGAATTTTATGTAATTTATGAAAATAGAAAAAATTACTGCATAAATAATAAGGTAATTTCCTGTATTAAAAACTGAGAATTACTGTAATTTGTCATGAACGATATGATCCTTAAAATAATGGTTGAGTTGTTAATTTACAGATATTAATTGTAATTTTACATGCATTTGTATGTAATTTATGAAAACAGAAAAATACTATATAAAAAATACAGTATTTTTTCTGTATAGAAAAATAAGAATTACTGTCATTTGACATTAATGATATAGTCCTTAAAATAATAGTCAAGTTGTTAATTTACAGATATTGTTTGTAATTTTGCATGAATTTTTATGTAATTTATGAAAATAGAAACAAATACTGTAAAAATAAGGTAATTTCCTGTATAAAAAAACTGAGAATTACTGTAATTTGTCATGAATGATATATTCATTAAAATAATGGTCAAGTTGTTAATTTACAAATATTATTTATAATTTTACATGCATTTGTACGTAATTTATGAAAACAGAAAAATATTATTTAAAAAATACAGTAATTTTCTTGTATAAAAAATAAGAATTACTGTAATTTGTCATTAATGATATAATCCTTAAAATAATGGTCAAGTTGTTAATTTACAGATATTGTTTGTAATTTTACATAGTTTTAAACATAATTAAAAATTACAAAAAAATACTGTAAAAAATTTAGAGTTATTTTCTGTAATTTTAGGATTTTTTTTTACAGTGTACAGAAAGTGATCTGTCACAGACACCTCATACAAAGTTCAGTGTGCAAAATGGTGCCGAATCACCTTCTGTACTCCAACGAAATGGATCCTGTGTTAAAGAAAGATCTAGGTCTACTGAATTAAAAACATCTATAAGCCCAGTGGATGGTGGTGAGAAGAAGAAATCTAGCAATAGGGAGAGACGTGCTGAAGGTGAGAGAATGAAGCTGCTAACTTTTCCCTCCATTCTCTGAACCTCAGTAGATGACTGTCCAAAAAAAAGGAGTCACCATCTTTTTCTTTTAAATCTGCCTGGACTCTTTCAAACTAATCTGATCTGTTCTGTCTTTCATCTGGTGGAAATGATCTTTGCTGCTGTCAAAATGTTGCTTTCCTCCATTTTATTGCTATGGGATAACTTGAACTCACTGAAATACAGTGCTTCCAGAAAGTATTCACAGCGCTTCACTATTTCCACAGTTTGTTATGTTACAGCCTTATTCTAAAATGGAATAAATTCCTATTTTTTCTCAATTCTTCAAAAGTACCCCTAATAACAATGTAAAAAAACAAGTAAAATCACATACATAAGTATTTACAGCCTTTGCTAAATACTTTGTTGAAGCACATTTGGCACCCATTAGAGCCTCGAGTCTCTTTGAGTTTGGCACACCTATTTTTGTCCAGTTTCTCCCATTCTTCTTTGCAGGACCTCTCAAGCTTCATCATGTTGGATGTGGAGCATCAGTGCACATCCATTTTCAGATCTCTCCAGAGATGTTCAATCGGGTTCAAGTCTTGGCTCTGGCTAGGCCACTCAAGGACATTCACAGAGTTGTCCCATAGCCACTCCTTTGTTATCTTAGCTGTGTGCTTAGGGTCATTGTCCTGTTGGAAGATGAACCTTTTGCCCTAGTCTGTTTTTATCAAGGATGTCTCTGTACATTGCTGCATTCATCTTTCCTGCAATCCTGACCAGTCTCCCAGTTCCTGCCGCTGAAAAACATCCCCACAGCATGATGCTGCCACCACCATGCTTCACTGTGAGGATGGTATTGACCAGGCGATGACCGGTGCCTGCTTTCATCCAGACATGACGCTTGCCATTCAGGCCAAAGAGTTCAATCTTTGACTCGTCAAACCAGAGAAATTTGTTTCTCATGGTCTGAGAGTCCTTCAGGTGCTTTTTGGCAAACTCCAGGCAGGCTGTCATGTGCCATGTGGCTTCCGTCTGGCCACTCTGCCATACAGGCCTGATTGGTGGAATGCTGCAGAGATAGTTGTTCTTCTGGAAGGTTCTCCTCTGTCTACAGAGAAACACTGGAGCTCTTTTAGAGTGACCATCGGGTTCTAGGTCACCTCCCTGACTAATGCCCTTCTCCCCCAATTGCTCAGTTTGGCCGGGTGGCCAGCTTTACGAAGAGTCCTGGTGGTTCCAAATTTCTTCCATTTACAGATGGTGGAGGCCACTGCGCTCATTGGGACCTTCAATGCTGCAGAAATGTTTCTGTACCCTTCCCCAGATCTGTGCCTCGATACAATCCTCTCTCAGAGGTCTGAGGTCTCAAGGATGATCAGTGGAAACAGGAGCCCCTGAACTAATTTTTGAGTGTCATGGCAAAGGCTGTGAATACTTATGTACATGTAATTTTTCTCTTTTTAATAAATTTGCAAAGATTTCAAACAAATATTCCACATTGTCATTATGGGGTTTGTAGAGTTGAGGGAAAACATAATATGAATTCAATCTATTTAGGAATATTTGGCTGTAACATAATACAGTGTGAAAAAAGTGAAGCACTGTTAATACTTTCCGGATGCAATGCAAAGGTCTCATTTTTTTACGCTCTTCTTCCTATCTCTTATTTCTCTGTCTGTGTAAAAGTACATGGGATTAGTTTTTTCTTCGTCTGTAAAAATTATTAATGCTTTGCCTTTATAACTGAACTTTCACAGATGTTACAGTAATTCCTTATTTTGGCTAAAAGAGGATATACATATTACTGTATTATCTGTGTGTTATTTGAGCCCTTTGTCATGTTAGAATGTGTTTTATTGTTAAACTGTATCGCCCTCTAGTGTTTGTGCTGAAGAGTTGAGAACATGGGAAGATATTTATCTGCTTTATCGTTTTTTGTTTGCAGACAGTTTCAGAAGTGTTTATACGTATTCGCATAGGCTTATACAGTTTTCCCCTTTTTAGTGAGATGAAACTTTCTCAAAATAATTTTTGCTTTCTTCTCATTTCTAAATTGTCTCCTATTTCTTCCACTCTTTTTCTCTCTCAGATAAGAGTTACGTGAATGCAGACTATCACTGCTCGTCGTCAGACAGTGATGATGAGGTGATTGGCCAGTACCAGGAGGCCGTGTCTCGTTCACAGGGTCTCCGGGGGGTCTCAGCAGGGACTAACTCACACCACCAGAAGGGCTATGGCTGGGACACACGGAAGAAATACTGCCCCCTAGCGGCTGAATATGATGGCTACAGCAGCGAGGCCTCAGCAGATGACGGTAAATGTACATTTCAAACAATAAACAGCTTTCTTAAAGCTATATGGTATCTATTGTGTCTTGTGCTGCTAGCTGAACCTCTGATATTAATGAGGATACGAGGATCACGAGCAAATAGCTTTCTATGTGTATGACAGCTGTGGATAAAATCAAATATTCTGTACATTAAAGGCACAATGTGAATTTTAGATTAACAAATATCCAAAAACTACTAGGACAATGTTATATAGTTTGTTGACTTTTGTACTAACATTATCCAAAATTAAGAATGTTTAAATCTAAAGAAATAAGCAATTTTACCCAGGACTAGGACTGTGTCTTTGCATTGCCTATCAATGATATCATAGACGTGTTACCCTCGATTTCCATTTTATTTTGTAGAAAACAAGAAAACACCAAAGATGCTTTAATATATTATGTGTTTTATTAGACAGGTGAGCAACTTTTTGGATGCATTCATCGAAAGAAAATAAATTATTGTTATCCCAACACAGTTAGTCATATTGTTTTATTATGGGTAATATCGATCTAGCTCTATCTAGTGCCACCAAGCGAACACAGTAGAACACATCATAACATAACTTTTAACACATTCAAACGTATATAATATAATAAAATCAGCACTGCGTTAACTCATATTATGCATGACCGGAAAAAGTGGAAGCAGTCGCCTATGGCATAATAAAAGCTTTGCGAAATTAAGGCTTCATCAAGCTACGCCTTTGTTTTAAATAAGTGACCTCTAGTGGCGAAAAATTACATATTGTGGCTTTAAAGGGATAGTTCACCCAAAAAGGAAAATTATGTCATCATTTATTCACTCTCAAGTTGTTCCAAACCTGTATAAGTTTCTTTGTTCTGCTGAACACAAAAGCAGATATTTTGAAGAATGTTTATGACAAAGCAGATAGAGCAACCATTGACTACCATAGTAGGGATAAAAAAATACTATTGTAGTCAGTGGTTGCTCTCTCTGAAACTCATCCAGGTTTTGGAACAACTTGAGGGTGAGTAAATGATGACAGAATTTTCATTTTTGGGTGAACTTTCCCTTTAAGGAAGTCAAAGGGGTTGCTGAATCATGTTGATTTTAGGAATTATGGTACTTTTATACACTACCGTTTATAGTTTGGAGTCTTTAAGATTTTTAATGTTTTTAAAGTCTGTTATGCTCATTAAGGCTGCATTTATTTGATCAAAAATAAAGTAAAACAGATAAATTGTTAAATATTAAATACAATTTTAAATCTTCCATTTAAAAAAAATATTAAAGTGTATTTTATTCCTGAGATGCAACACTGAATTTTCTGCAGCCATTACTGCAGTCTCTTCAGTTTCACATGATCATTCAGAAATGATTCTAATATGTTGATTGTAACATGTATGTTCTGTTTAAGTTTAGTTTTCTCTCTGTTTGCTCTTCTCGTTTGCCTGTTCATATTAGTTCCCTTAGTTACTCATTCATGCTCTAGTTTGTTGCTATGGTTATTCACTATTATTAGATTCTGTTCACCTCTGTTCCTCTAGCTCCCTTTGCTTGTTCACTGTATTTAAGCCCTGAGGTGCCCTTCATTTGTCCATTATTGTTGATGCATGTTTGCTGTGTTTATTATTAAAGACTATCTTGACTTTCCAACATGTTACACTGAATTGGTGCCCTTATTATTATTAATGTTGAAAACCGTTGTGCTGCTTAAAGGAACTGTATGTAAGAAATTATTCCAATTAATCATAAAATGGCCCTGATATGTCACTAGACATTAAGAAATCATGTTCATTTCAAATACTTATATCACTGACAGCATTTGTCCGGCAGGATATTGTCATTTAAAAGTTTTTGTTGCAGCCATCAACTGATGTTGGCATGTTGTGTTTTGGCCTGAAGCTCCACCCTCCACCGATCTACCAATCACAAAGTCAGTAGCGTTTCAACATCTGGGTTGCCAGATCTGCTCTAGTTACCACAGCTGCAGCTACAAACCTTACTGCTGATCCTGCAGCATATCTGGCAACCTGGAGTAAAGGCGGAGGGGGAGAGGGAATAGTGCTTGCAGTACCAGTTTTGGCCACAATCTTACATACACTTCCTTTAATTATGTTTCTGGAACCTGTGATACTTTTTTCAGGATTCTTTGATGAATAGTACATTCACAAGAACAGCATAATACAGTTGCAATTTTGCAAAAGTATGCAAAACGCTTGCAGAATGTGAAAATGGTAATAATTGTAACAAAATAGGAGAGATAGCACAAAATGTTTTATTTTTTATGTAGTGCTGTCCCGAATTAGATATTTAATAAGGTAATTTTAATAAAATGCAGCTATTTTTTTCTTGTGGACTAAATATAAACTGTAAACAAATGTGGGCCTTGCAGTACTGACTCGGAGAGGAGGGGGCCTTCGAGTAAAAAAGGTTGGGAACCACTGAGGTAGTGTATTTGTGGAATATTCCAAATTTTAAGATGCATGTACGGGATAATTTCAAATGAATGTGAAGATTTGCAGCTTAACTTTATCTGAAGCGTTTATCTTTTCATCTTTTTATTTTATACTGTATACACCGATCAGCCATAACATTGACCACTGACAGGTGAATAACACTGATTATCTCTTCATTACAGCATCTGTTAGTGGTGGTATATATTAGAGCAGCAAGTACAACATCTTATCCTCAAAGTTGTTGTGTTAGATAGAAGCAGGAAAATGGGCAAATTTAAGAATTTCATAGAGTTTGACATGGGCCAAATTGTGATGGATAGTCGACTCTCCAAAACTGCAGCTCTTGTGGGGTGTTCCCAGTCTGCAGTGGTCAGTATCTATCAAAAGTGGTCCAAGGAAGGAACAGTGGTGAATCTGGTGAACCGCCGACAGGGTCATGGGTGGCCAAAGCTCATTGATGCACGTGGGGACCGAAGGCTGGACCATGTGGTCCAATCAAACAGACGAGCTACTCTAGCTCAAATTGATCAAGAAGTTAATGCTGGTTCTGATAGAAAGGTGTCAGAATACACTGAGAAACCTTGGGTCCTGCCATCCATGTGTATGTTACTTTGACACGTACCACCAACCTAAGCATTGTTCGAAACAGTAATCCCTGGTGGCTGTGGCTTCTTTCAGCAGGATAATATGCCCTGCCACAAAGCAAAAATGGTTCAGGAATGGTTTAAAGATCAGAAAAATAAGTTTAAGGTGTTGACTTGGCCTCCAATTGAGCATCTGTCGGATGTGCTGAACAAACAATTTTGATCTAATGGAGGGCCCACCTTGCAACTTACAGGATTTAAATGATCTGCTGCTAACATCTTGGTGCCAGATACCACAGCACACCTTCAGGGGTCTAGTGGAGTCCATGCCTCTATGGGTCAGGGCTGTTTTAGCAGCAAAAACGGGGACCAACACAATATTAGGAATAATGTTATGCCTGATCAGTGTATGTGTTGCCTTCTATATATATATATATATATATATATATATATATATATATATATATATATAATATATATATATATATATATATATATATATATATATATATATATATATATATATATATATATATATATATATATATATATATATAGTATTGTGAAAAAGACTTTTAATCAAAATTTAATCATGTCTGGCAACTTGAAAGGTCTAAAACCGTTAAATGTTTAATCATCTATAAGCATTTTCACAGATTTCTAAACACTAATTATTTAAAACTACTGTCAGTCACAATTGGGACCGCCTTGCCGAGTTTGAGTTTAAGGTCTGATGATGACCATACCCATTCAAAGCAGAAAATTCAGAAAAAGAAAATCATTACAAACACATTAGGGTTCCAGCACCTTCAGTGCTTGGATTCCTAAAAAATCTTACATACCCTTAACTTTTAATGGGCAAAACAATATGTTGAAGCCCAAATTAAACCACCAGATGGTGCTGCTCAACTACAAATCCTCAGCTTAAGTTTTTTTATTTTTTTTTATTGGAATTTTGTTATGACTCAGAACTTTTTTCCCTTTTTTTAAAACCCCTCAGTAACAGACTGGGTAGAAAAATCTGAATGAAACCTGTTTTCAATAAAAATGACTGTGGGTTGCTCTTTCTCTGGCAGGAGGGATTCTTACAGAAAGCAAAGGGTTTAGATCATGAATGTATCAGATATCAAGTGAATTAGGACATTTCTAGAAGAAAACATTTTGGCATAAAAAGCCAGAACACTTTTTTTCCCCTTTCTTAAGATGAAAGATGAGAGAACAGTGTTCTTGGCTCTGTTTTGCTCCTCATGGAGCAGGATAAAATCAGATGTTATTCTGTGTTTTGGAGGAAGATGATTGTGCTTTTATACCACCGGATGAATCAATGATAATCAGTAATAGACAGGATTAGGGTTATTTTTTTGTACTTCCAATTTTTTTTACTCCATTCTGTGCCGAAATCCCTGCTGGAATCATTGCAGATGCTCAGAGCAGGAAGATTACGGAGGACGATGAAGAGAAAGAATGAAAATGTGTCAAAGGGAATCACTGTCAAAAAAGAAAAAAGCAGGAAGCTGTTGGATATCTTTCTCTGCTTCTATGAACTACTGCACAGAGAGACAGATAGAGCTGCGTGCTTTTCTCGTGAGCTGTTTTCCTGGAGGCAGGAGCGGCTGTAGCCTAAGGCCATCTGTATAATACATGAGGAGCTAACACACACACACATTTACATATACACTCACACACTCATTTTGCTTGAGTACTCACAAGTACATAAAAACACAAACCCATACTCTTGTGCACACATCCCCACATTCTTACACTCATGCATAACAAATGAGCTGAGAGTTTGCTGTTGGAGCCAAAGAGGTTTATAATACGTTGCTCAAGCATTACCTTTGCCATTCTGAGGAAGCTGGCTGTTTGGTGCATGACCCCCAAGAATATCAAGTTAGCCAAGCTGTTAAAGGCACAGTATGTAAGTTTCGCCGTTAGATGTCGCTTATTCAAAACAAAGGCGTAGCTTGATGTCGCTGTGAATGAGCATGGAATCATGCGAGTTGTAGTCTGGACTCTTCACCTTAGAAAGGAATACAAAGTACTGGAGAAAAAAATCATATTCATGGATTAGCACATGTATAGAAGTTTTATTAACGTTGTGGTGGTATGAAGCAGGATGCGTTGAGAGCCCTTGGATCGAATGCTAATAAGGGAGACCTGGGCAATTACCGGTCTCTGAACTTTTATTATGCTTATGTTCCAGTCGGCCGCTTGCGCTCTTTTAGTTGGTGTTTAGATCATTTTTGGGGTAACACATTGCTGTTTTACATGGTTAAAACAATCATACTAAATATATTTCAGTGTGTTGAAAGTTATGCTAAAATGTTACTCTGTGGGTTCGCTCGGTGGCTGGTTTGAGCGACTTGTTGCACTTTGCAGTAATCTTGATTGATATTAGAATATCATATTTATAAAAATAGGATGAATAAATCACAGAACCAGTCATCAGTCACATGGGTATATTTGTGGCAATAGCCAACAATACATTGTATGGGTCTAAATGAGTGTTTTTTTTTGTGTGTTTTTTTATTCATGCCAATGTTCCAGGAAGATATTTTGTAAATGAACTACCATAAATATATATAAAAATGTATTCGTAGTAATATGCATTTTTAAGGAACTGTAAAGGTGATTTTTCTCAATATTTAGATTTTCTTGCACCCTCAGATTCCTGATTTTTGAGTAGTTGTATCTCGGCCAAATATTGTCTGATCCCAACAAACCATACATCAATGGAAAGACTATTTATTCACATTTTAAAGTGACCCTTATGACTGCTTTTGTGGTCCAGGGTGACTTTTGCTGACTGACATACAATATATTAAAAAATGAATTCTATGACGGAGGAAGCTCTCTCTGATTGTCTCTGACATGACAAAATAGTGTTGTCTCTGAGGCATGGTAAAAACGTTACTTGCGGTGAATCAAGAAAACATAGGGAAACGGTCCATAACACATGGTTAAAATACTTGATTTCTCTGGATTTAAACATTGTTGGAAATGTTTGGCAATGTAGGACACGGGTCAACAAAATGTATAACATTGTTTAAGTGGTTTTTGGATATTTTAATCTAAAAATCCTACATATGTACTTTTAATGTCATGTTATTAATCATTCTGTGACATCTTGACAATACTGAATATTCAAGCATTATCAAGCTGAAACATGATAGATGTCTGACATGAGAGTTGATCAAAACATAATTGTGATATAGAGGGCACACTCTCTCATGCACATAGATAGACATTTTCTCTTGCTCTCGTTCATAGCCTGAGGTTGCAAAAGCTGCAGTGTTTTATGATCAAAGACATCATGCAACATTGAGACAAACGGACGTGCTCTTCCATCTTTGTAAACAGTGATGTTTCTTTCCTCCGTCCTCATTAAAATGAACTTTGATTCTAAGTTTCCATCTGTGCCTTACATTTGTGATTTTCCATTTTAGGAATCAGAAATTTAAAAAAAAATAAAGAAGGATATTGCAGATTCTGAAATCTTTTTCGGTCACTAAACAAATACGTAAATTTGTTATTATAATAACTTATTTACAGTTATTTTTGCAATCACTAGGACTCATTTCTCAATACTTCAGTCACCTTTTCAAAACTCTTCAGTCTTCAATCAGTCTATGTTGGCTAAACTGTGGATCATTTATCATTGCTGTGGCACAAAATGCATTCAGTGACTCTTTCAAATCATATTAATACTTTTCTCACTTAGATGCAACCCTTACCAAAACTATATACCTACAGGCCAATCTGCATGTTTGCATCTGTTCAAAACTATTAAACTTAAGTTCAAACATAATTTATAAGACAACATTTTGCAACATTTCTACAGTAATGCAATATTGAAATATATTCTGAATCTAACAAAATAATATCACAACAATAGATGTAGCTGAATTCCTACACAGGTGTCAGTCTTTCAATTGCATTACTATATAAAAAAAGGGGGGGAAATGTAGAAAAATATACACAAAAACTATTCCCATCGCTTCATAAAATGATTGTAGAACCACTAGATGACTTTTTTGGACTTTTTTGGACTTTATTAATGACGTCTTTAGTGCCTTTTATGGGTCTCGAGAGAGAGAGAGGTAAAGACATTGGTGTCAATGGAGGCCTTTCTGAGCCATCGGATTTTAACAAAAGTATCTTAATTTGTGTTCCGAAGATGAACAAAGGTCTTATGGGTGTCAAACGACATAAGGGTGAGTAATTAATGACAGAATTACAATTTTTGGGTGAACTAACCCTTTAGGTGTTTTGGTAGTTTTAATGCATTTTGAATGTGAAATTAACTGTGCCAAGATGAAAGTTGAGTAGAAGTGTGTGAAGAGTTTTGATCAAGTGACTTTATAAATGTGTCCTAGTGATTGGAAAAAAGCTGTCATTGAAAATCATTATAATAAATGAGAAATAATAATATAAAATATTATCAGTGAGAAGTAAAGTGTAGGAATTGAGGGAGTTTAGAGAAACTGTGCAACTTACTTGAAAATGCACAGCATCAATGTCTTCCCAATAGTCAGAACCACTTATCCCAGCCACACTCCAACAGAAGTGTGTGCGTGTGTGTGTGAGAGAATGCACTATATTTATGAGATCGCTAAATCTTCTTGTCCTAACCAGCAGCATGTTACTATGGCAACAGCCACTTGGTTCATTCCTTTTACAGAGCAGTTTGTATTGTAGGGTGAATGCAGGTAAATCAGGGCACCTTTTGCCATTCATTTCATTTTCAGATTCTCATGAAGCCACTAGCAGCATCAGCATATCCTCAGATTTCCTTGATTTCCTGCATTTGAAATGAAACGCGCTGATCAATTTATCATATGCATACATTCAGTGATTTGTATCCTTTGAAGGACAACTGAATCATTTATGAAGATGTAGGTGTAAGGAAGTAACACTGTCTAAAACCAGGTTTTGACCTTTTCCTCAGTTGAGCTGAGGGTTTTAAAGAATCAATCTTGTCTTAGACTTTACCAGAGACCTTTGCATACCATATAATATGCTGACATATTTAAATGACACGCCTATGATCTGGGCTGCTAAAGACACAAAGGCTCAGGTTCAGTCTCATGAATTCGAGTTTCTGAGATTATTCCAGCACTGAAGCACTTTCCAAGCCACTGAAGACGATATTTGCCATTTTCATGACTTTTGCTTTTTCATATTGTAATTGTTATTCTAAATAACACTAAATGCATCTCACTTCGCCCCACATCAGTGAACTGTATCCAGCGGATGAGACGGACTCCGCCATTGGACGAGTTGCAGCCTCCGCCCTATCAGGATGAAGATGGGTCACCACGCATGTCGTGCACACCCTCTGACCTGGGCGATGCCAAATGTGACCTTTCCCATGGGAGCGAGAGCCCCAGACACAGCTATGGGAAATGTCCAAGTGAGGTCAGTGGAGCACAGGAAACTGAGAGTTTCCTTAACAAGGGCTATGAAGAAGATGTACCCAGCGACAGCACAGCTGTACTCAGCCCAGAGGTGAGTGTTTGAGCAAAGAAGTCTGTTAATGCAAAAAGCAAATACAATATCACTGGTCTACAGCCAAAATGTGTCTGAAATAAATATAGTTAAACTTTCTGGTCAACTAATCAAACTAAATCTGAAAATGATGCTTAAAATTTGTGATTGGCTCTAAGATATGCTATTGGGTCACTATATACAACGACCCTTGACTTAAATAGCAGAGGATAAGTGAGGGATATTTTTTTAAAACCAGAAAAGACTAAAATACATCTTTGACTGGATCTATGAATGGGTCTGGGCAGTACTTGCTTTTTAGGCAAAACAATGACTGATGCAATCTGAAGCTGGTATTGTGCCATACATGATATGAATTTCATCACGTTGTTCCTAGAAGTCATGGAAGATGCAATCGTAACGAAGCTTACATCACTCTGCTGAACAAACTGCCCTACATCAGCTCTAGAAATCATACAGCAAGGGTGCGTTTCCCATACATTAGCTTAACTTGCTGCTGAATTACCACAGTAATGCACAGTAATACACATGCATTGTTGAATAAATCATCTAGTCACAACTGTTTACCGAAAACCGTATTTTATAATTTATCGTTCAACCACGTTAGTTAATAATGCCACGCATATGGTGGGGTAGTGATAACTGTTTGAGATCAAATGAATGCTATAAATTAGGGACATGGCATCTGAGGACTAATTCTCATTTTTTTGCTTTATTTCCAGAATAAATCATATTCTCGTTCTTGCGTAGTAGAGCACACGCATGCGCACTTGAAATCTCTTGACAAACTAAAAGACCTACATGACATTTGTATATATTCTAAATAAAACGTATAGATTGCACTGAATGTCAGCTTGCTTATTTTGCTTAAGATAAAGATTTTTTAAGTGTATATGTCATGCAAACACAAAACTATGCTTATTACCAAAGCTCGAGAGATTCCAGCCATTCTCGATTTAATGAATACAGGAGACAAGCCAAGCGCCTTAATAGGACTAAACAACGTACATCTAGTTTTTTGCCTTTTGTGTCATAATAAATTTGATTTTTCATAACCTTTTGCTGATGTTTAAAGCATAAACAGGACAGGTGGCAGGTATGGCTACACATTATACATAGACAAAAAATGTAACTTAAATATCTTGGAAACGGTAGCTAATCAGTTAATTGTCATATTTGAATTCAGCGCATCAAAATGCATAATAAACAGCAAATTTTATCTCTGAAACAGACAAAGAAATTGTAGACCAGTGTAATTTGGCAATTTTAAAAACACAAATAGCCCCCTTTGTTTAAAAAGACATGATGCTTCCTTGCTTATTCATTCAAAAACTGGTTTCCAGCAGACAGCTTATATTGGTCTTGTTTAACTTGTTATAAGGCATTGCTGTCGCATGTGATTTTCTGAAGTACTTTCATGGTTTTATTACCTTAACATCACATGTATTTAAACACAGATGCATGCACAAACGCCTTCATAATTCAATATTCATGTGCTGTAGACACCTACGTAATAATTGATATGTTTACAGCAGTGTGATGCAGCAGTACTGATTGAACGGTACTGGGACACATCTTTAGTCTAACTTTTGTTATGTGAATTATAGCAATAAAAATCTCGTCTTGGCCATCAATCATTGAAAATATGTACATCTATCAGTGTTTTATGGATTTAAAGCTGTCATATGTGAGCTCGTATGACCGTAAACACACTGGGCACCACATCAAGCCACACATGGTAACTGTTACTTTGTCTAAATATCTCGTTTCAATCATCTCCTTAGGATCTGTCTGCACGTGGATCAGCGGCTCAGCTTCCGAAAGGCTATGACCCTGAGCCTCCCGCTCAATATGGAACTCTCGACGTCATCTTCGACTATGATTCGTCTGACCAGCGTCTGTCCGTCACGATAACAGCACTGACGGACATTCCTTCTCTCAAACGCACGGGTAACATCTCCTGGCAGGTGCATCTAGTGCTGCTGCCCACCAAAAAACAAAGGGCAAAAACCATCATCCAGCGTGGCCCCTGCCCCGTCTTTACAGAGACATTTCACTTCAGCCATATAGAGACGGAGATGATTGGAAACTATGCCGTACGGTTCCGTCTGTACAGCGTCCGAAGGATGAAGAAGGAGAAGGCTCTTGGAGAGAAGGTGTTCTACCTCACCAAACTCAACCTGCAGGGCAAGATGTCAGTCCCCATCATACTGGACCCCTGCTGCAACATACCTGTGAGTGTGATCAAACGTTGTGTCCAAAAGTCTAATATATTATTTATATATTGTATTCTGTAAAAACTTTTTAAACAAAAATGATTTGTGTCCCAGGGCAGTGACTCTCAGGCAAGCGTGTCGGATGTGTCGTGCAGTGAGACAGCCTCATCGTTCCCTTCTGCCGGTCAGGGGTCATCTCCAGAGATCCTGCTGGGGCTTGTGTACAACGCCACTACAGGACGACTTTCTGTGGAGGTCATCAAAGGAAGCCACTTTAAAAACCTGGCGGCAAACAAACCTCCCAGTGAGTCCAAGAGCTGCTCAACGTCTTTGCTTTAGATAGCTGTTCCAGAGCATCTCACCATCAAATTTGTCTTTATTTCCTGTATCATAATCTATAAGGTTTGCAGGATCAAATCGTGTCACCTCTCACCTTTGACCCCAAAGGTGCCCATAACCGTATGCTCCCTCTTTCTTTTTCGCTTTGCAATTTTCTGTCATATCACCCTCCTGATAAACGCAGCCCTAAATGACCTTTTCCTAACCTTCCCAAAGCTTCTGTCACACTTCAGTCAAAGACAGCAATAAGAGCTTAATGCCTTCAGAAAGCACTCATAACTCCATGTCATTAAACAATATTCAGCCCATAGATTTAGACAGCGTTATGAAATGGTGATGAAGGCTACATTTTAGGCTGCTCTTATGCATTGGCCCTTAACCTGAAGTGATGCTGTGTGCTTTATGAACACATTACATCTGACCTAATGTGATGCCATTGAACCTTCAAACCTTTTGACCTTCTCTTTTTCTCCTGCCGTTGTTGATATTCTCTCTCTTTCTCCCTGATGTCTGCCGATCCCCTCTGCTCTTGCTGTCACTCCTCTCCTGTTGTCAGACGGTTTGTTCTGTTGTCTAAAGCACTTGATAGGTGGGCAGGTGTACATTATCCGAGGTGAGTTTTCTGTGGCTACCTTTATCAGCATCGGACGCTGTTCATCCATTTTTATTTCTTTACGCTTCCTCTTTTCATCATCGATCCTTGGTGTTAGACTGGCGAACACTTCTGCATGGATGCTGAAGGTTTGATTTGTGGAAAATTCGGGCGCAAATTATTGTAAATTGTATTGTTCTATACAAAAGGAAGATTTAGAAAACGTGAAGCATGTTATCGATTCATTTTCATCCATGGAGAAGGTTCAAACACTGTTATTTTCAACCACATTATGTTGGATGGTTATGTTATTTTTTTGTCCACTGTAGTGATGTTTGCATGGTTCCCCTAAGCGTATGTCTTTTTTAATGTCTGTTTTTTTTATACATTTACTAGATCATTTGCTTGAATCATTTGAATCTTACCCATCATGTGACTGGTAGTTCTAGTCCAAGATGCCATAGAGAGATCTTTGTAGGCATGTAGCCATGTGAGTGGTTCTTCTATGTTTGCAGTGGAACTCTTTAGGGCTTTTACTGTTAACTTTGCACTGTTACAGTCAACTCCAGAATTATTGGCACCCTTGGTAAATATGAGCGGTTGTGAAAATAAATGTGCCTTGTTTATCCTCTTGATCGTTAAAAGTAAGCTTGTATTAGTTAACACTTGTTAATGCATTAGTTAGCATGAACTAATCATGAACAACACCTTAGTTCAGCATTAATCTTAAATAATATATCAACACATATATTAATGCATCTATTCACGTTAACAGTGCAATTAGTTAACATAAGCTAATGCATTAGATAACATGAAAAATGCCTTTAGTTTTACTGTGTTTGTAAGGTTATCTTACTGTAGTAGCATTACGTAGCAGTTGACACACACACTTACGGTGAACATTTCTAACTCACCATCTTACTCTAAAGGTAAAAATTCTTACATTTTTAAATAAAAAAAAAATTCAAATGCATGTTGGGCACAAATATTGGCATCCCTAGAAAATCTTGAGTAAAATATCTCTGAAGTATATTTAGTTTTTACATATTTAGTTTTTTTTTAGCACACCAGGGTGACTAGGAGCTTAAAATTGTGCTTGGTGTAAACTGGGATAAAAAGTACCCCAATGCCCATGGTTAAATATACTGCTGGATTTAAATGTTATGGGCCTATTTTTATTTTATTTTATTTATTTTTTGCTGGAGGTCCTGGACATCTTGTTTTGATACATGGTATCATTGATTCTAGCATATACCAGATATAAAATCAAACCTAAGGACTTCTGCCGGAAATCTTATAATGGGTTGTGGCGGGATCTTCCATCAGGATAATGATCCAAAGCAAACATCAAAATCAACACAAAAAATGTCTCACTAAGCACAAAACAAAGCTTCTGCCATGGCCATCCCAGTCCTCTGACATGAACCCTATAGAAAAAAAGTGGTATGAATTGAAGAGAAGAAGCACCAACATGAAGCTGTGAATCTGAAGGATCTGAAGAGATTCTGTATGGAGGAATGGTCGCTGATCTCTTGTCAGGTGTTCTCCAAACTCATCAGGCATTATAGAAGGAGTCAGAGCTGTTATCTTGGAAAAAGAGCATTGTAATAATTGGGTGCCAATAATTGTGACCAACTTAAACTTTTATTTCATTATTTATTTCATAATGTGTTTCCTCCCAGTTTCAATTGTTTTACTTCAATGAAAGGTTAGAATTTTATGAATCGTTTAAATAATAGACAATGCAGATTTATTTTCACAGCCTTCTTTGCTCATATTTACAGTATTCACACTTCAATTTTTCCACATTTTGGTATGTTATAGCCTTATTTTAAAATTGATTAAATTCATTTTTTTTTCTCAATTCTACAAACAATACCCCATAATGACAACGTCGAAGAAGTTTGTTTGAAATCTTTGCAAGTTTATTAAAAATAAAAAATAAAAATCACATGTACTTACGTATTCACAGCCTTTATCGTGAAACTCATAATTGAGCTCAGGTGCATCCTGTTTTCACTGGTTATTCAGGACATGATTTGGAAAGGCACCCTGCATCCCAATTCGCATACTATCCATACTAAGTAGTATGCAAAAATACAATTAGTAAGTCCCAAATCGTAGTATGCTAAAAAGAGTATTCCAACAGGATGTTCTACTATTTCCAGTCAGAATTCAAAGTGCGGGTCGATGCACACTCTAACAGCTGATATTGCCCAGAACCCATTGCGAGTTGGACGTGGATTCAATTAGAAGTATAATAGTTCTAACGCGGATAAAAAAGTGTTAAAAAACTACAAACATGACGGATGTGAGACGGTTAAGTAAAGAGGTTTAGATAAAGGGGTTTGAGTGATCAATTATCAGTATTTAACCTGACAAAAAGATGTTTATTCAGTGTCATCCACATTATATTTCACTGCAGCAGCATTGTGAACTTTTGTAATGATACGTTTGGCCATTAACTTTTAAATGCATCATTATATTTAAACTGCAAACACATGAGGAGAGTCTCTGCATTAAAGTCCCACTAATGGCAAATCAACGTGCTACTACATTTCTCTCCGATACGGTAGGAAATGAAACTGAATGTGGCGGATTTTAACTGTGATGATGATTAACAGGGCAGTTTAAATGGTGACAGGATGTACGTAACTGAGTGACGGAGTCCTTTAAAGATGATGAAGTAGTACTGCTGCTACACACTCAAATGTATGTCCTTTTCTTCACAAAAGAGTACATACTTTAAGGTCATGGTATAAGTAGGTGAATTGGGATGCAGCAGCACACACCTGTCTATATAAGGTCCCACAGTTAACAGTGCATGCCGGAGCACAAACCCAGCCATGAAGTCCAAGGTCTGTAGACCTCCAAAGACAGGATTGTATCGAGGCACAGATCTGGGAAAGGGTACAGAAACATTTCTGCAGCATTGAAGGTCCCAGTGAGTACAGTGGCCTCCACCATCTGTAAATAGAAGAAGTTTGGAGCCACCAGGACTCTTCCTAGTGTTAGTCGCCTGGCCAAACTGAGCAATTAGGGGAGAAGGCCCTTAGTCAGGGAGAACCCGATGAACCCGGTGGTCACTCTGTGGAGAGAGGAGAATCTTCCAGAAGAACAGCCATCTCTGCAGCATTCCACCAATCAGGCCTGTATGACAGAGTGGCCAGACGGACGCCACATGGCACATGACAGCCTGCCTGGAGTTTGCCAAAAGGCACCTGAAGAACTTTCAGGCCACAATAAACAATTGTCTTGTCTGATGAATCAAAGTTTGAACTCTTTGGCCTGAATGGCAAGCGGCTTGCCTGGAAGAACAAGTCTGGAGGAACTGCTCATCACCTGGCCAATACCATCCCTACAGTGAAGCATGGTGGTGGCAGCATCATGCTGTGGGGATGTTTTTCAGTGGCAGGAACTGGGAGACTAGTCAGGATCAGATCTGTAGTGAAGCTTCCTCTTCCAATAGGACAAAGACCCTAAGCACACAGCTAAGATAACAAAGGAGTGGCTATGGGACAACTCTGTGAATGTCCTTGAGTGGCCCAGCTCAAGCCCAGACTTGAACCCGATTGAACATCTCTGGAGAGATCTGAAAATGGCTGTGCACTGATGCTCCCCATCCAACATGATGGCGCTTGAGAGGTCCTGCAAAGAAAATAGGTGTGGTTGTAGCATCGAACTCGGAAAGACTTGAAACTATAATTGGTGTCAAAGGTACTTCAACAAAGTATCGAGCAAAGGCTGTGAATATTTACATGAGATTTATTTCACTTTTTTTTTTTTTAATACACTTGCAAAGATTTCAAACAAATTTATTTTACATTGTCATTATGGGGAATTGTTTGAAGAATGGAGGGAACAAATATGAATTTAGTCTATTTTGGAATAAGGCTGTAACATAACAAAATGTGGAAATAATGAAGCGCTGTGAATACTTTCCGGATGCACTATACCAAGGGTGCCAATATAAGGGGAGGGCACTGTACATACATTAATTTAAAAAAAAAAAATCGTATAAAAATAAATTAGTCTGTAACAATAATGTTTATACAATTTATACAAGTATATACACAAACAGTACATAATATATAATATCCAAGTTGATATATTTTGGGAAGAGAGTGCCTCGCAAGGGCATCTTCATACTTTTGTTTGGGATCAAAATATTGCAAAAACTGCTATACGGCACAGAAAAATATTGCTCTGCTAATATTTTACAAATGATTATAAAAAACAATAACTTTGTCTCATTTACATTCCTTAGGTTAATAACAGATATATGTAATCCTAGTGTTATCCATAACTTTATTAATGCAGATGACCAGTATTTTATGTAATGGGATATATACTGTAGACTTCTGAAGATTGATTTCTGTGGCAGGAAGTGTTTAGACTCCTGAATAACTGCATCACAGAGGCTAATCAGCCCTCTTGAACCGCTATTGAGCTATTTCACATTCAGCTTGAGAAGCTGGAGATGATTTCCTCAGTGCCAGGTATGAGTCTGTGTTCCCAGCTCTGAAATCAGCTTCTTTTGCTCTGCTCTTCTATTAGTTGTAAAAATAGAGGAGAGAGAGAAAAAAATTTGAAAACGTAGAAAGATGACTCCACAGGAAGCCCGCACTCGACGGTTCACGGAACAGAACCGTCGCCCTAACACAAAGACACAGAGAATACTAGCGTCTGTTGTATTCTTGTGTATTCAGGCAGGGCAGCATAAAGCACACTCAGAGGAGTTCAACTGCACTCTGAATTCAGTCCTGTGAAAGGCCCCGTGCTGCAGCAGAGTCTGCTTTGAATGCATCTGTAACGTCGCAGTTCAAAACGTTCTGAGAGGAGTGATGCGGGACTCAATTATTAATCAGTGAGCATTGATTTGTGCCGTGCGTTAATGCAAAAAAGAAACTGAATGGCTCGTTTTCAACCAATAAATTTCATCCTGTATTATTGAATGGAATAATCAATTGCTTTTCAGATAAATTGAGAGTTTGAAACATTGCCAAGCTGGAGCCATATAATTGAAAACCTCCATGCTGGCATGAGAACTGCACCACGACAATATCTTGTTATTCAATTTAACATCTCAATTTCCAAACCTACAATTTTTTAATAGTATTATGTTTTTGTAAATAATTTTCCCTGGCTGAAATTGTGATTTATTGTGCTTATTATTATTATTATTATTATTATTATTATTATTATTATTATTATTATTATTATTATTTATTATACTTTTCTTTTTTATATTTTGGATGCAGAAATGTGTATCTTTGCCTTATATAGTCCTAATATAGTCCTTCTCAAAAAATTTGCATATTTTGATAAAAGTTCATTATTTTCCAAAAATGTATTGATAAAAATTTAACTTTCATATATTTCAGATTCATTGCACACCAACTGAAATATTTCAGGTCTTTTATTGTTTTAATACTGATGATTTTGGCATACAGCTCATCTAAAAAAATTAGCATATCATAAAAGGTTCTCTAAACGAGCTATTAACCTAATCATCTGAATTGCAACGAACACCTGCAAAAGATTCCTGAGGCTTTTAAAAACTCCCAGCCTAGTTCATTACTCAAAACCGCAATCATGGGTAAGACTGCCGACCCGACCCATCAATGACACCCTCAAGCGAGAGGGTAAGACACAGAAAGAAATATCTGAACAAATAGGCTGTTCCCAGAGTGCTGTGTCAAGGATCCTCAGTGGGAAGTCTGTGGAAAGGAAAAAGTGTGGCAAAAAATGCTGCACAAAGAGAAGAGGTGACTGGACCCTGAGGAAGATTGTGGAGAAGGACCGATTCCAGACCTTGGGGGACCTGCGGAAGCAGTGGACTGAGTCTGGAGTAGAAACATCCAGAGCCACCGTGCACAAGCGTGTGCAGGAAATGGGCTACAGTTGCCGCATTCCCCAGGTCAAGCCACTTTTAAACCAGAAACAGCGGCAGAAGCGCCTGACCTGGGCTACAGAGAAGCAGCACTGGACTGCTGCTCAAATTTTGCATGTCATTCGGAAATCAAGGTGCCAGAGTCTGGAGGAAGACTGGGGAGAAGGAAATGCCAAAATGCCTGAAGTCCAGTGTCAAGTACCCACAGTCAGTGATGGTCTGGGGTGCCATATCAGCTGCTGGTGTTGGTCCACTGTGTTTTATCAAGGGCAGGGTCAATGCAGCTAGCTATCAGGAGATTTTGGAGCACTTCATGCTTCCATCTGCTGAAAAGCTTTATGGAGATGAAGATTTCGTTTTTCAGCACGACCTGGCACCTGCTCACAGTGCCAAAACCACTGGTTAATGGTTTACTGACCATGGTATTACTGTGCTCAATTGACCTGCCAGCTCTCCTGACCTGAACCCCATAGAGAATCTGTGGGATATTGTGAAGAGAAAGTTGAGAGACGCAAGACCCAACAAACAAAAACAAAAAAAGCTTAAGGCCGCTATCGAAGCATCCTGGGCCTCCATAACACCTCAGCAGTGCCACAGGCTGATCGCCTCCATGCCACGCCGCATTGAAGTAGTCATTTCTGCAAAAGGATTCCCGACCAAGTATTGAGTGCATAACTGAACATAATTATTTGAAGGTTGACTTTTCTTTTATTGGTCGGATGAAATATGCTAATTGTTTGAGAATTTTGGGTTTTCATGAGCTGTATGCCAAAATCATCAGTATTAAAACAATAAAAGACATGAAATATTTCAGTTGGTGTGCAATGAATCTAAAATATATGAGTTTAATTTTTATCATTACATTATGGAAAATAATAAACTTTTATCACATATGCTAATTTTTTGAGATTTTGTTTTTTTTACTGGAAAACAAAATAAAAATATATTTAAGATTTATTTTTATTTTTATTTATTTTCATGGTCAAATCAAATGTACCCTTGACTGATTTGACTGTAAAAGTTTTAGGATTACTGATCATAGAATGAAAAGTTCTCTGACTGACGTCCTGTTTCATCCTGTTTCAGACACTTATGTAAAGCTGACTCTATTGAACTCAATGGGTCAGGAGATGTCCAAGTGCAAGACATCGATTTGCCGTGGCCAACCCAACCCCACCTACAAGGAGACCTTTGTGTTCCAAGTTGCTCTGTTCCAGCTCTCTGATGTCACTCTCATCCTGTCAGTCTACAACAAGCGCAGCATGAAGCGGAAGGAGATGATTGGCTGGATCTCTTTGGGCCTGAACAGCTCTGGGGAGGAGGAGCTAACACACTGGACTCAGATGAAGGAATCGAAGGGACAACAGGTGTGTCGATGGCACAGTCTATTGGAGTCCTAAAATGTCATTAAGTGACGGAAATGATATGTGGTGATAATGGGGTAGGGGGACCAAGAGTAGGTCAGGCCCTCAAGCGGCCCCAAACCGACAGAGCTGGCCCCCACTGCAGTGCATTATGAGAAACAGGAGTAGTTCTTTGGATCTAATCTGCTCTCCTTCCCAATGCATTGCAGGAAATGGGTTAGAGAAATGATGAAAACAGGGTTAGAAATGCCACATTGTTAATGGAGACACTAATGAGACAGTTTCATGTTTATTTAGATATTTATTTGTATATTTTTTGACTTGACTAGATGTTTCAATTTTTGTTCTGCTTAAGGTGGTTGTTATGTTTCTAAAGGGGTTATAGGCACAGTAAGAGAGAAAGAACAAACTAATATATGTCTGAGATCCAGGCATGAAAGATCTGCAAAGACGAGGCAAGTTAAAATGTCTTTGCTCAGATGATAACTGGAGTTTCTGAGATTACATTGCTTTGACCTTAAAGCAAGGGTAAAATGACCGGTTGCCATTCTGAGGTCATTTTAATGGATACCCTGACAGATGTACAGTATCTATATGAACAGATGGCTTTCCTCAACATGTGATTAGAATGTCTAGATCTCATTCTTATACATGATGTAGTTCATTCCACTTTGAAATTGACTATAAGAGTGCCAATCCAGACTTTACTGCATTCGGCGTTATATGCCAGCTATTATATTCCACTCATTCTAAATGTAATACCTAGCAATCAGAAACACAGCACAAAATGAATAGATGATAGAAAAATATTCAATATGACATTAACAGCCAATAAGTATAGAACTTTTCATGTATTAACTATACATTTGTAGAAGCACCTTCTAATATTGGTATAATATAATAACAATAAAAATATGAAATGTTATGTAAAATAAAATATAAAATTTATAAATTGTTTGTTGACTTGAAAAGTCATTATATGAAAAACATATTATTAGTTTTATATTACTTATGACTTTATATTACTTATTTTATATACATGAAACCCTTGTAAAATAGAAGAATTTATTAATTTATTTAAAATATAATTCCAATTCAAAATAAAATTGGTCATGTTGACCATAATGCTTTCACCACTGTTAAGAGCTGTTCACACCAAGAATAACTATAAATATAACTAATGATATTTGTAGTTACAGATACGGACAATATGTTCTGTTACTTTTAAGTGTGCACTGGTTATGTCGTTTGATGTTGAAATTCTCAAGCTTGTTAAAGTTGTGTGGATTCTGATTGGCTGTCAATGTTTTATTATTAATCAGGGGAAAAAATCCAACAATATCGTCCCACGTTATCGTTAAAAGGATAGTTCACCCAAAATGTAAATGTGAGGTTTATCTGCTTAAATGGGCATCCAAGAAATAGGTGACTTTGTTTCTTCAGTAGAACATAAATAAAAATGTTTAACTCCAACTGTAAACTACTCCAGATTGTGTATAGACCTCACGCACCGGAAGTGATTAGAGGTAATTAGAGGTAAAAATTATATAAATTCTGTTCGGTTTTTTCCTGCACAAACTGTTTGTTTTGCATCTTAAGACATCAATGTGTCGTCACGAGCCGCAGGGTTTCATTTGGATTTGTCTGTGCATGTTTTTTTTTACTGTCATAGATTTTGTTACCATTCACATGCGTTATACAAATGACAGACTGCAACGGTTGGAGTTAAAAATCTTCATTTGTGTTCTACTGAAGAAATAAAGTCACCTATGTCTTGGATATCATGGGCGTAAGCAGATAAACATAAAACATTTTTGGGTGAACTATCCCTTTAACTGTGGTGGCTCTTTGAATGAAAACGGTTATAGTTATGGTCCATAGTGTAAATAGGCCTGTGTAATACAGTAAACTCTTTGTTGATTTAGCTGACTTTAGCTGGTACCAAATCAATGTCCTAGACACGCCAATGCTATGAGGCTTGACAAATGGGATTCAAAAAGAACAATGTGCAAATGCATCATCAGCTCTTACTTCAACTTTAGAGCCATAAGAAACCATTTTTGAGTAGTTGCTAACATGTGGCAAAATGAAGGCTGCATCACAGTAATTTAACGCCATACTTTAACAACAGACTGTTCCCTCTTATCTTTTGTATTGAATTTGTGTGATCTTACGATCGTGAATGTTGAAGTTTAGTACCTGAGACTCAAGAGACACAGGCCACCAGGACTCTGGCTGAATGTCCTGTAGAGGACCAGTAATGAAACCGGGAGGATGTTCAGAGTACATAATGGTGAGGAAACTTCTCAGCGCTTTTGCTCTCTCTTTACAAGTGTCCTGATCTCTGTGTGGTCAACCTGTGAAATCTGTCTTGAACTAGTTTCTTTCCTTTCTTGAGCGATGGTCAATCTCACTCAGTGATTGTTATGTACTGTAAACAGCACATAGATTTTGCTGATCTATTTTTGTATCTATATATTTAAGAAAATGGACTCACTTTCTTGGTAAATGTACGAAGCTCTGTGAGCAGTATGGAGTTGTAGACGTTGTTCTACTTTCACAGGTCAGTTGATATTTGGTACTCTTTGGTTAAAAGAACTGTTTTATTAGTGAATGTGTCACTCATTCAACGTGCCGTTTCAAAATATGACAAGATAAATGTTCAAAAAAAAAAAAAACTCTTCCCTGTTACAGTTGCAGGTTGATAGAAAAAAGTATGTGTGATACAATAGGGTGTAGTTTGTGTGATGTTGCATACTGTTACATGTAATCTTAGCTCTGCTGATGTCGCCATTTTGGGTGGTGATGTATGAACCGGTTTACTCTCCTCAAAAAAAGAGAAGAAAAAGGTCAGGTATGGCATAGCTCAGCTCTGAGCAGGTACGTTTTGTAAGACCTGAATTAAGCACATTTTTAGGGCACATAATGGAGTCATGAAACACATCTTGTGAAAGAGTCAGACTGTGACAGTCCTCAGAGAGCCACAACTGGACAATATCTCCCACATAACGCACAGCTGGGCTGAGCTTTCCCTCTCACGCTGGGAGATGTTCTCAGTTCCTTCTTGGCACACTGAGTAGATAGTCCCAAAATGTTATTTTACTATTCTGTCAACCATTAAGCCTGAGAAAATGCCACAGCTGTCAAAATTGCGATGACATAATACAGCACAATGTTGAAATGTAGGATGTTAAATGCATTATGACTAGAAAACAGCTGTGTCACAAACTGACATAAAGAGGCTGTTATGTCTCACTTGTGACAGTTTTATGGGTAGCTTGGCGCACTGTTGCCTCACGCAGATATGGATTCCAAATTATTTTCCCACTGTAAATGAGAATCTGACTGTACCTTTAGTTAAATATGTTGGTTATATGGCACTCCCAGCCTACAGTCCCAAAGGCTCAACCCTCCCATAGCTTCAGACCTGTCTATCTTTAAAGGGACAGTTACCATAAAAATGACCTTTTGTTGTTGTTTATGCACTCTCATGTTGTTCTTACCTTGTATTGTTCCATGAAACACAAATTGAGATGTTAGGCAGAATGTCTAAGCAGCACTTTTTCATACAACAAACATGCTTTATACTTTCAAGGTCCTGACTTATATTGCAGAATATGACTTCTGTGCTATTTTCCAAGTGTTGCCAAAATTATACAGTAGTTTGTATGGAACCGACCTAAATTTAGGTCATCGTTCACTGATAATAGTCCCCGGTCAGAGCTCATCATTGTAGAAGTGCCATTTTTTTATTGAATAAAAGCACAAATGACATTCGAGAGTTCTGACATATTATCAGTGAATATTGGCTTAGACTTTTCTGTGGAACAGTTAATAATTTATTACGCCTTTTTGGACATTTATTCAAAAGTTTGGGGTCATGATGACATTTTTAAAAAATGTTTTGAAGGAAGTCTCTGTACCAAGGCTGTAATTATTTAATTAAAAATGCAGTAAGAAAACAGCAATATTGTAAATGTTATTACAATTTAAAATAATTGTTTTCTATTTGAATATATTTTAAAATGTAATTTATTCCTTTGACCATAAAGCTGATTTTTTTCATTACTCCAATCTTCAGTGTCAAATGATCCTTTAGAAATCATTTAAATATGCAGATTTGGTGCAGAAGGAACAATTAATATTATTATCAATATTACAGTTGTGCTGCTTATGTTTTGTAAATGTTTGATACATTATTTTAAGGTTCTTTGATGAATAGCAATGATTTGAAAAAATAATAGCTATATATATATATATATATATATATATATATATATATATATATATATGTATACTGTAACTTTTGATCAATTAAACACTTGTCCTTTTTGGATCATGGCAGGCCCAAGTTGTTGTTTTGTATAAAATATCATATTTAACTGAACAACAGAAATAAGTAAATATGGGATCTGAACAACATGAGGGTTAGTATGATACTACAGCATTTTCATTTTACTAGGAACTAGAACATTTTATCAAACTAATTTAGCCTGAACAGACACTGGCATGCAAAGCAAACCCTCTGCTGATCTGACTGAAGTGTCTTGAGGACAGTCATGTCTTTACAGCTTGACAGATGGAACGGCATTTTCTCCTATAATGTTTTATGTGTGTGAACGAATCCTACCAGTGCCTGATAAAAGCTCACAGCTCCTCTCCCAAAAGGCACAACTCTGCAGAGGAGACAACAGACAAGTGATGGTCGTTTTAAGAACCCATTTTATTCTGAGCTCAGTGACAGAGGTTCTGTTCGGTTTACAGAACCAATAAACACCAGCATACACAAAGTTTTAGGATTTATTGCACATGAAATATAGCACACTCTCCCTGTGCTCTCTCTGTGTCCCAAGATGAATCAGGTCTAACATGCCACCGACACCTTCAACTTTCACAAGGTGTGTTCCAACTATAACCAGTTTTAGACATATACATGTTTATACATGTTTGTAAACATATACACCATATACATATACATTTCTATATATGTTCTGAACATTGTGTATGTTTATATTTCCTGAATCTTTTTATTTTGCTGTTATACTTTATTCTCAAAATGCTTTAAATGAATTGCCTATATACCCACCGATTCATTCGGTGCCTTACTTTTCTCTGGAGAACGTTTTTATGATGTTTTTGAAATGTTGCAACACTGCTACAGCGATGTTGTGTCACCTTGTGTATTCATACTTCTGTACAACTGCTGTAATTTGATTTGTAAATGAAGTCTTACACGATGATACATTAAAAAGATACATTTTCTGTTTTGAAAAGAAACATCTGCTAATAGTTTTGTCTGCCTGATCAAGGAATGTGTGATCCACTCAAGTAGACCAGGATTTCATTTTAGGGTTTAGTCCGTCTTTACAGTGTCTTATGAAATATGATAAACATGAGATATTTTAGGCCTAGGTACAGTACCAGTTATGCCCACCTTTTACCTCAGGTTACCCCACCTCAAGTCATCCTTGGTGTATTTGACATTCTTCTTTTAGTTGAATACAGTTAGTTATAATAAAACAGTTATATTAAAAAATGCAAGTTTTATAATGAATGGCAGTGAATGTTGTTGTTTTGTTTTTTTTGAAAATCATAAAAGTACTTGTATCCATCAAAAGAGTGCTCCACTCCACATGGCTCTGGGGGGTTAATAGAGGCCTTATGAAACTAATCGATATGTTTGTGTAAGAAAAATATCCATATTTAAAACTTTACAAACTGTAATCTCCAACTTAACATTTACTAGAGGCTGCCCTTCCAGCGTATGACGTAGGACGCTCCGGTGATATGTTAGTTCTCACAAGAACCTGCACCATGCCTGCATCCTACATCATGATAGAATGCCAGTCACTCGTGTCAGAAGTTAGAGATTACAGTTTGTAAAGTTTTAAATATGGATATTTTTCTTAAAACAATACCTCGCTTCAGAAGGCCTCTATTAACCCCCTTGGAGCTGTGTGTAGTACTTTTATGATGACTGCCATTATAAAGCTTGGAAGAGCCAGGGCGTTTTTTAAATGTAATTCTGATTGTATTCTTCTGAAAGAAGAAAGTCGTATACACCTAGGATTACTTGAAAGTGATGGGCTAATTTTCATTTTTGGGTGACCTAACCCTTTAAATAATCTGAATTGTTTCATTGTTTTGAGTTTTATGAACTTGTTTCTTTTAATTTAACTGAAACTAGGCTGGGATTTCTATTTCCCAGCATGCTTTGCCATGACACTGAAAAGGGAGAGTAAATGCTAAAATGTGTTATATAATGTTTTTTTGTTGTTGCAATGTTAATGTGAAATTGGGGGGCAAGTGCTATGCTAATGCTATCAAAGCATTTTGTTACCATTTAGCAAGGTAGCATTTATTGATTTAGTTAAAGGTATAGCCAAGTTTCCACTGCTAAAAATTTTAAATATATATTTCAGTAGAAATGTAACAAATTGTTGTCTTGTCTTGTTCTGTTTTGTATTATTAGTTTTGAACAGAGCATGTAAACAGGTACATAGAGTTTTGGCAGTGGTTGAAACCGTTCGATTAGTGTCAGAAAAAATGGCGATCAGCTTCAGATGATGAAATTCTGTGGCTGAGTTTAGAAAAGACAGAAAATGTTTCTGATTTAAGAGGGTAACTGTTTCACCTCACAAATACATTTACTATCATACCAATCAATACATTCATATACCTCTCCTTTCATATGCACTTTGGATGCTCATAAATAAGTAGACGTGACACATCACAACCCTACTAAGTGCTTGTCTGCGTGAGGGGAGTATGTTTTGAAGGGCCCATTAAACTTTCAGTTTTATCCTGCGGGAAAGTGCTCTCTTCGTAGTGCTTTAACATGGACGGCATCTCCCTGGAAGTCAATATTTATTTGCGCTGCTTGGCTGGAGTGAATAAAGAGATATTTGAACTCCGACTGTGACCTCATAATGTAGCAGAAACCAAACCATGCTGTCAGATCTAGAGATTATAAGGGTGAAAAGTCATCAAAACAAGTGTATCTCTAAAGATAATTCCTAAATCAAAAAAGCATATTCTGCTGAATCAGGAGCAGGAATAAATACTGACACGTAACCAATAGATGGCACTATTGCCGATGGTCATTTTAACTCCAAAAAGTTTCCCAAACCATGAACTTTAAAGTTTAATTTTTAGATGTACAAATGCCAGATGTGCAAATAAAATTAAAAAATAGAGCTTAAAAAAAAGTATATGCCTGTATATGTATGCAACAATTAAGTGTACAATGGCTATTTCAGAAAATAAATATATATTAATTATTGCCTGCAGAATATACAAGAATTTTGCAGATTACATTAAAGGGTTAATTCACCCAAAAATGAAAATTTGATGTTTGTCTGCTTACCCCCAGTGCATCCAACATGTAGGCGTCTTTGTTTTTTTAGTAGAACACAAATGAAGATTTTTAACTCCGACCGTTGCTGTGTGTCAGTCAATAATGGGGTGAATAGGTAACAATTCTATGAAGCAAAGCAAACAAACTAAAAAACATGCTTAGGCAACGTGCACAAAAACCCTGCTGCTCCTGACGACACATTGGTTTGTTAATACACGAATACAAACAGTATTTATGTTATTTTTTTTACCTCATATCCCAAAGAGTCTCATCAAGTTTTCCCATCAGCTGTGACTTCCGTTAGGTGAGGTCAAAAACCGCGGATCGGTTGAATGAGGATGTACATAATGTATGTCTATGATCGCACCGCTATTTGACCTCACCTAACGGAAGTCACAGCCGATGGGAAAACTTGATAAAACTCTTCGGGATATGAGGTAAAAAAATAACATAAATACTGTTCGGTTTCTCACAGAAACCGATCGGTTCGTTCGTGTCTTTCAAACCAACGTGTCGTCAGGAGCAGCAGGGTTTTTGTGCACGTTGCCTAAGCATGTTTTTTTGTTTTGCTTTCATAGAATTGTTACCTATTCACCCAATTATATGACCGACACACAGCAACGGTTGGAGTTAAAAATCTTCATTTGTGTTCTACTGAAGAAACAGACACACCTACATGTTGGATGCACTGGGGGGGGGGGGGGGGGGGGGGTAAGCAGATAAACATCTAATTTTCATTTTTGGGTGAACTAACCCCTTAATGTTTTTGTCTAAAATATGGGCCTTCTAAAATATGGTCTTTATTTAATTTAAAGGATAGAGATTCACTATAAAAGTTCTGGTAACAGTAAACCACAGAGCATGGTTTCCATTTATTTAAAAGATGCTGTTTCTCTCTGAAGCCCCCAGTCACCTGGAAAAGTACTTCAACACAGGGCTGCTTTTCACACAAGAAAATAAATTACAGACTCTGGCACAAAAGTGGATGTCTGCTTCTAACTAGAAACCGGGTGTGTTTTTTGGAACCTGGAGTCAGTTAAAGGGAAACTGAGCAAGAAAAAAAGCCTTTGTGTGTCTGTGTGTGTCTTATTCTTGGGTTACATTTAAAAAAATAAAAAAATAAACATCCCCAGAAATATAATACAATGTCACAGATGTGATGATGGTCACTTGTAAAAAGTAAATAAACCTACAAATGACAAAAAGTAAATCTGTAAAGGGTATAGGGTTGGTCTTCTAAAAAAAAAGACTTAAAAATATAGTGAGTGAGTAAGTAAGTAAGTAAGTGCAAGAGTGTGCAAGCGAGCAATTGAGTGTCTGAGTATGAGTGAGTGAGCAAACGAGTGAGTGAATAGGTGAGTGAGTGTGAGTGAGTGAGCGAGCGAGCGAGCGAACGAGTGAGTGAATAGGTGAGTGAGTGTGAGTGAGCGAACGAATGAGTGAGTGAGTGAGTGAGTGAGTGAGTGAGTGAGTGAGTGAGTGAGTGAGTGAGTGAGTGAGTGAGTGAGCGAGCGAGCGAGCGAGCGAGCGAACGAGTGAGTGAATAGGTGAGTGAGTGAGTGAGTGAATAGGTGAGTGAGCATGAGTGTGAGTGAGCGAGCGAACGAGTGAGTGAGTGAATAGGTGAGTGAGTGTGAGTGAGTGAGCGAGCGAGCGAGCGAACGAGTGAGTGAATAGGTGAGTGAGTGTGAGTGAGCGAGCGAACGAATGAGTGAGTGAGTGAGTGAGTGAGTGAGTGAGTGAGTGAGTGAGTGAGTGAGTGAGTGAGTGAGCGAGCGAGTGAGCGAGCGAGCGAGCGAGCGAACGAGTGAGTGAATAGGTGAGTGAGTGAGTGAGTGAATAGGTGAGTGAGCATGAGTGTGAGTGAGCGAGCGAACGAGTGAGTGAGTGAATAGGTGAGTGAGCGAACGAGTGTGAGTGAGTAAGTGCAAGAGCGTGCGAGTGAGTGAGTGAGTGAGTGAGTGAGTGAGTGAGTGAGCGAGCAAGTGAGCGAACGAGTGAGTGAGTGAGCGGGCGAGTGAGTGAGCGAGCGAGCGAACAAGTGAGTGAGTGAATAGGTGAGTGAGTGAGTGAGCGAGCGAGTGAATGAGTTAGTGAGCGAGTGAATAGGTGAGTGAGCATGAGTGTGAGTGAGTGAGTGAGTGAGTGAGTGAGTGAATAGGTGAGTGAGTGTGAGTCAGTGAACGAGCGAACGAGTGAGTGAGTGAATAGGTGAGTGAGTGAGTGAGCGAGCGAGTGAATGAGTTAGTGAGCGAGTGAATAGGTGAGTGAGCATGAGTGTGAGTGAGTGAGTGAGTGAGTGAGTGAGTGAGTGAGTGAATAGGTGAGTGAGTGTGAGTCAGTGAACGAGCGAACGAGTGAGTGAGTGAATAGGTGAGTGAGTGTGAGTGAGCGAGCGAATGAACGAGTGAGTGAATAGGTGAGTGAGTGTGAGTGAGTGAGTGAGTGAGTGAGCGAGCGAGCAAACGAGGGAGTGAATAGGTGAGTGAGTGAGTGAATAGGTGAGTGAGCATGAGTGTGAGTAAGTGAGCGAGTGAGTGAGTGAATAGGTGAGTGAGCGAAAGAGTGTGAGTGAGTAAGTGCAAGAGCGTGCAAGTGAGCAAGTGAGTGAGTGAATGAGTGAGCGAGCAAGCGAGCGAACGAGTGAGTGAGTGAGCGAGCGAGCGAACAAGTGAGTGAGTAAATAGGTGAGTGAGTGTGAGCGAGCGAGCGAACGAACGAGTGAGTGAGTGAGTGAGCGAGCAAGTGAATGAGTTAGTGAGCGAGCGAGCGAACGAGTGAGTGAGTGAATAGGTGAGCGAGCATGAGTGTGAGTAAGTGAGTGAGTGAGCGAGTGAGTGAGCGAGCGAACGAGTGAGTGAGTGAATAGGTGAGTGAGCGAACGAGTGTGAGTGAGTGAGTGAGTGAGTGAGCGCAAGAGCGTGCAAGTGAGCAAGTGAGTGAGTGAGCGAGCGAACGAGTGAGTGAGTGAATAGGTGAGTGAGTGAGTGAGTGAGTGAGTGAGTGAGTGAGTGAGTGAGTGAGTGAGTGAGTGAGTGAGTGAGTGAGTGAGTGAGTGAGTGAGCGCAAGAGCGTGCAAGTGAGCAAGTGAGCGAGTGAGTGAGTGAGCGAGCGAGCGAACGAGTGAGTGAATAGGTGAGTGAGCAAACGAACAAGTGAGTGAGTGAGTGAGTGAGCAAACGAACGAGTGAGTGAGTGAGTGAGTGAGTGAGTGAGTGAGTGAGTGAGTGAGTGAGTGAGCGAGCGAACGAGTGAGTAATTGAGTGAATAGGTGAGTGAGTGAGTGAATAGGTGAGTGAGCATGAGTGTGAGCAAGTGAGCGAGCGAATGAGTGAGCGAGTGAATGAGTGAGTGAGCGAGCGAGCGAACGAGTGAGTGAGTGAGTGAATAGGTGAGTGAGTGAGTGAATAGGTGAGTGAGCATGAGTGTAAGTGAGCGAGCGAATGAGTGAGCGAGCGAACGAGTGAGTGAGTGAGTGAATAGGTGAGTGAGCGAACGAGTGTGAGCGAGTGAGTTAGCGAGCGAGTGAGTGAGTGAGTGAGTGAGTGAGTGAGTGAGTGAGTGAGTGAGTGAGTGAGTGAGTGAGTGAGTGAGTGAGTGAGTGAGTGAGTGAGTGAGCGCAAGAGCGTGCAAGTGAGCAAGTGAGTGAGTGAGCGAGCGAGCGAACGAGTGAGTGAATAGGTGAGTGAGCAAACGAACAAGTGAGTGAGTGAGTAAGTGAGCAAACGAACGAGTGAGTGAGTGAGTGAGTGAGTGAGTGAGTGAGCGAGCGAGTGAGCGAGCGAGCGAACGAGTGAGTAATTGAGTGAATAGGTGAGTGAGTGAGTGAATAGGTGAGTGAGCATGAGTGTGAGCAAGTGAGCGAGCGAATGAGTGAGCGAGTGAATGAGTGAGTGAGCGAGCGAGCGAACGAGTGAGTGAGTGAGTGAGTGAATAGGTGAGTGAGTGAGTGAATAGGTGAGTGAGCATGAGTGTAAGTGAGCGAGCGAATGAGTGAGCGAGTGAATGAGTGAGCGAGCGAACGAGTGAGTGAATAGGTGAGTGAGCGAACGAGTGTGAGTGAGTGAGTTAGCGAGCGAGCAAGCGAGCGAGGGAGTGAGTGAGTGAGCGAGCAAGTGAGTGTTGAGTGAGCGAGTGTTGAGTGAGCGAATTAATGAGTATGTGTTGAGTGAGCGAGTGAGTGATTCAGTAAGTGAATGTTTGAGCGAGTGCGTGAGCGAGTATGTGTTGAGTGAGTGAGCGAGCTAGTGAGTGAGCGAGCGTTGAGTGAGTGAGTGAGCAAGTCATTCAGTGAGTGAGTGAGTGAGCGAGTGATTCAGTGAGTGAGCGAGTGAAAGAGTAAGTGATTCAGTCAGTGAGTGAGTGAGTGAGCGAGTGATTCAGTGAGTGAGTGAGTGAGTGAGTGAGTGAGTGAGCGAGTGAGCGAGTAAGTGATTCAATCAGTGAGTGAGTAAGTGAGCGAGTGAGTGAGTGATTCAGTGAGGGAGTGAGTGAGTGATTCAGTCAGTGAGTGAGTGAGCGAGCGAGCGAGCGAGCGATTGAGCGAGTGATTGAGCGAGTGAGTGAGCGAGTGAGCGAGTGAGCGAGTGAGCGAGTGAGCGAGTGAGCGAGTGAGCGAGTGAGCGAGTGAGCGAGTGAGTGAGTGAGTGAGTGAGTGATTCAATCAGTGAGTGAGTAAGTGAGCGAGTGAGTGAGTGAGTGATTCAGTGAGTGATTCAGTCAGTGATTCAGTGAGTGAGCGAGCGAGCGAGCGAGCGAGCGAGTGAGTGATTCAGTGAGTGATTCAGTGAGTGAGTGAGCTAGTCAGTGAGTGAGTGAGTGATTCAGTGAGTGAGTGAGCTAGTCAGTGAGTGAGTGAGTGAGTGAGTGAGTGAGTGAGTGAGTGAGTGAGTGAGTGAGTGAGTGAGTGAGTGAGTGAGTGAGTGAGTGAGTGAGTGAGTGAGTGAGTGAGTGAGTGAGTGAGCTAGTCAGTGAGTGAGTGAGCTAGTCAGTGAGCGAGCAAACATGTTTTCATTTTTTAAAAATATAGTGACAAATATTTATGTAAAAATGCATATAGTTTTCATGTGTGTTTCACTATAGCCTATATGTTTCACTGCGAGAGCCATGTCTAAAATTTTCTTCAAAATACATTAAACCTTCAAAAACAGAGTGATGCTCTTCAATAAAAATAACAATGGGCAAAATAAACTCTCAAAATCATGGGACGTCTATGGGAGATCTTTACAATAATTGTGCAGGTATGTGCGTGTGAGAGGACAGACAGTGATGGAGGGACTGTCGCAACCAAAGAACCAAAAATCGGCACGACTTGGCATTCAGTCCACCACTGAACACCGGAGAAAAGCGCGCAAGAGTGCGGCTGGAAAACACGGACCGGCGCTCCTGAAAAGGGAAATGTCTAACAGATGATTGGCCCCGTGCCCGCCCGCTCTACTTATGCTGCGCGCTCCCGGGCGCAAGTTAACGCAGCTCCTCTGACCAAAACCAGACACACACACACACAAACCACCGGGGGAGCATTGCTGCTGGGACAGGACGAGACTGATCCTGAGCAAAAAAGCTGCTGTTTTTCCGAGGAATGGGGCGACGCTGCTCGTGTCCATTGATGTTTACGAGCCTAGTGCAAAGCAAACACTGCAACGTCGCACCGTCTGCCGGTGAGGTCACTGTGGCACAAAGCAGAGCGACCTGCGCGGACACGCAGCGGAGATTCCGTCACATCACAGCGGCTTTGTTCGTGCACTGATTGAATGCTTGGCGTTGGATGGCATATTTTCCGTCGAACCCTATCGATTATTGTGAGCCAGCGAAGCTCGCGCTGATGGATCGTAAATAAGTAGTTACTGATGAACCCAGCGGGACTACAGAAGCGGAACCCAGAGGAGAAAACAAGAGCGCGTCTATAAAGACACATCTGATTGCGCTTCATAACAACACATCTTTGACTTAGCCATCACTATAGTTAAAGGTAAGCCAGAGTAATATCTACTGAACATAGTCACACTAATCGGTTATCAAGAGTTCCGCGCCACCATTCTCCGGAGGCAGACAGATATGGCACAGTGCCAGCACAGATGAACTACACTTATGATCTCTGAAGTGTGTTACAACTATTTCGTGCAAGCACAATAGAGTACACACAGTCTACTGCGTTATGGGAAGTTGTAGCAAGAAAATATTAGCCTAAATGTAGCTTATAAATATGGTTTTGCAGGAATGCACAAGTCTGTTACGTCCTGTTAGCACCTTTTTGCCTTGACTAGTTTAAATTAAATGGCCCTGTAGTGATACATTCGCTTTTAAAAGTAGTTCTAAAACATTATTTGATGTCTATAATAGGCTACATATTTAGCCAAATAAAAATATGCATGTATTACATATGTGAGATGAACCATGAAACAGTCTTTATTCCTTCATTTTTTTAATTATGGCTTTGAATCTCTAAAGAGGCTAATGACAGTGAGATGACACACACAATGTTGATTTCACACATTAAAACACTTAAGCTCTGTGTGTGTTTTTTTGAAGGGCAGTGTGCCAGAATTTGTTACTGTTTGATTCCCTTACAAGGAGATGAAGTGTACAAGATGAAAGCAAGATACCTTTATAGATGGACGCCGAGTGTGTGTCCTCATGAATGCACAATTAATGTTGCACAGGAAAAAAATTGCATTGGTGTCTGTGTAGCGTAAGGCAATTGCACATCTGTGTGTAAGGCTATTGTTGTTGTTGTGCAAGAGAGAGACGCTATTGTGCGCGGCTGAGTTGGTATGTGTGTGTGAGTGGGATAATTTCTTGCTTCATTATCAGCAATGGGTTCACTGCCATGGCTGTGGCATCTGTTCCTGGTGCCGGGGGGCAGGAGTGTGTGTGTTTGTGTGCATGTGGGTATTCCCCCTGAGATCACTGTGCCAGTTTAAGAGTGTCTGGCGTACTGCCACGCATTGATCCCTCGATCTACAGCAGGCACAAAGGAAAACCCACGCAATCGTTTACCGCCTGTGGTTCTCATCAGTCCATTCCAGTCATTTGTGTCTGGGCACAGTGAGGATTTACTTCAAGAGACTTCACAGGAGTCTGCAGGCATAATCATCTTAAACTTAAACCAGGGCGACTTTCAGAAAACTGTGGTTTGGGAGGGACACGGCACATCCTGTGTAGATCATTTTCCTGTCAAACTGACTCATTCAAAGGCTCACCTCATTTAAACACCCACAATAGAAACTGTAGATCAACATTAGATACTGTAAGTGGTGAAAACTGTTCTGTCATCAAATTAGGTACAAACACATGCGCCATAGTCAGGTTTTTGGATAGTCGAGCTACACTCCTCATCTCTCTGTCCAGGTATGACTAGAGGTGTAATCGAATAAATACACACACTGGATGAAGCCGAACTAGCTCATTACACCACCATTCAAAAGTTTTGGGTCAGTAAGGTTTATTTGTTGTTGTATTTTTTTTTTTAAGAACTTAATACTTTAATTTAGCAAGGATACATTAAATTGATCAAAAGTGACAAAGCCATTTATATTGTTACAAAAGATTTCCATTTCATATAAATGCTTAGGCTGACAAGCCAGACCCACATCAAGATGTTTGGTCTGGAAACTCACCATTGACAGCTCAATCTGAGGGGCGGGATAAACGGTTGTCTTTCAAACTCCCTCTGCACGCGATTGGATAGCGCTACAACCAACCAGAGCAACGAAGGTGACGCGGAGCTAGTTGAAAGATTAAACTTTCGCCATAACTTTAGCCTTTAAATCCAAGTCTTCCAGAGTCACGGTCAAAGCTGATTCGAAAAACCGCCGTTCGCCAGCCTCTGTGTTTACTAGAAGCATGCAAGCGCAACTCAGCCGTCATTATGTTAAGCCACGCCCACCGACTCTATACACAATGTGATTGGCCTGACCGGAGTTTGGTTTTTACAGCTCAGATATATATTGAGAGTTGCTAGACGACACTCGCGGCAGATTTGTTGCTGCTATGGTGCGTCTAGATTTCTAGGCTAATAAATGCTTTCTATTCATCAAAGAAACCAGAAACAAAAACATTATGATTACCACTAAAATATGTGTAGTTTAATAAACAGTATATGTAGTTTAATAATCAGTACACTAGAAAACATAATTTAAATTGTAATATTTCACAATATTACTGTTTTTACTGTATTTTGATCAAATGAATGCAGCCTCCGTGTGCGATTCTTTTACTCATTGCAGAATAATAAGTCGGTTTTTCAGCCATTGTATGGGTTTAATAACAATAATGCAAAATTAAACCATGCATTCGTTTTGAATGTTGTGTGAGTCCATAAGACAAAAAAAATAGGAAACCCTCATCTCAATAAACAAAAACTCACTAAAAGTTGCTGTCTGAACACAAATCACAGCCATCCCATAAAAAAATGAATCTGAGCTGCACCATTATAAAAAATCATACTCATTTGATAGCATGGATGATGTGATTACCCTTCCCCTTTGAGTACACACAGAGCACGTGTTGCCCTCCCTCTATCTCACACACACACACACACACACACACACACACACACACACACACACACACACACACACACACACACACACACACACACACACACACACACACACACACACACACACACATACACAGCCTCAGGCTCTAACTCTTAACAGCAGGGATGCATGGGTAGCCAGAACATTCCTTCAGCACTGATGTGGCATTGTGTCAACATGATCAGGTTACAGCGCTAACCTCACACACACATGGCTTTTGGCCGGAGTTGATATAATTTTTCTCCTATTTTACCTGTCTAACACTGTTACACTCTTCTCATCTCACGTATGTGATTGCAGTGCAGACATGGTCAAACTTTTTTTCCTCTTGCTCCGAGTTGGATGGAACCTAGACAAGCTGAGAAGCCACAGAGCTCTTGGCAGGCAGGAAGGGTGTTCCTACCTCTCTTTTTTCCTCTTTCCCCCTGCTCTTTCTTTCTTTGTACGTGTGTGCCAGATATGTTTGGATGGATGTTTTACCTCCTCAATTGGGTGTTGCCTACATTTTCTGTGTGTGTGTGTGTGAGAGAATTAAAGAGACTACCTAATGACCTAGATTACAGTCTCCACGATGTGTTCAGACCCCCAACGCAACATTTCTATTCTTAAAAAAAAAAAAAAACGGTCTCGCTGAAAGATTCAGGTTATGGAAAGCTTTAACCCAAACTGTTGAATGGAAGTCCTGCACCCTGGGGAGGACACACATGGTGTAACTGCTTCCAGCACCCGACAGAAAGCAGTTTCTGAGCAGATGAAAGATAATTCCTGGAAAGGTGTGCAAGTGTGTAATAGCCTTACGGTTGTAATGTCTCTGTGAGGACTTTTCACCTTATGGACATTGGGGCGTCACCGCAGCAGGGTGTGTTTCACACATTACTGTGTGACTCTTTGTAGTCAATATGGGTTCTGCATGTGCATGCATGAATTACAGAAGTCATTCATGTTGTTCTAAACCTGTTTGACTTTTTTTGTTCTGTGAGGAAAAAAATCCTAGTGTATGACAAATCTAAAAATAATTTTTAAAAAAAGCTCAATAAAACTTTCAGAAACTGCTTCATACGATGTGGTTGAATAATTTCTTTAAACTTGTGTATTTTTCATTCAGAATATGGTTCTCACTAGAAAGTCAGGAAATGGTAATGGTTGCCTCTGTAATCCGCAGTTTACCCTCCACATTTTGTCATAAATGACATCTTTGAACGTGAATGTTTATATCGGTTACTCATGTTTCTCATAAATCACGTGTCTGTTTCTGGGTCAGGCTGTGTGGGCAGAATGTGGCGTTGATCATGACTCTTTTGCTCTGTGCATGTGCCAATGTGCCACACATTTGTGGTCAACTTTCGCTGGAGTTCTAGAATGATCTGTCAGCCTGGTGTTCCAGAGAGCGGAGCAGAATATGAGCTGATGCCTGAAGTTGTTGTCGTAACCGACTAATTGTGCAGCGTTTTGTTTTCTTATGTCTGCTCTGTCTCTCTTTATGGCTTACTTTCTACTGACGAGGCGTTTTGGAAATTGTTTAAATAATTTCAAAGGAATACATTTGCTGGAAGACTAACCACCCAGTAAGAATATGTTTCTTAATAAGCTTCAAAAGAAGTGTATGTGCCCGGTATTTATCTGACAAAACTTAGGGGCATTAGAGATATTGTCAAGTGAAAAAAAATGTAAACATATTTTAATACATTGAAGTAACATTTTTTATAACTATTTATATGCTGTAAATGCAATTACTTATTTAAATATTAATTATAATTAAACTGTTACCTCTCAAAGGTGTTTGTGTTAGTAAGATTAAAAAATATACTTTTATTCACATTAAATTGTAAACATTTATAATATCACAAAAAGCTTGGGTATCAAAATGTATCAAAAAAGTATTTAGCAGCATAGTTTTCAACATTGATCATAAGAAATCTTAACTGAGCAGCAAATCATAGCATATTAAAATAATTTCTGAAGGATCGTGTGACAATAAAGACTGAACTAATGGCTAAAAAAGGAACAATTTTAGCTATTTTAATCAAATAAATGCAGCCTTGGTAAGCATAAGAGACTTCTTAAAAAACAAATCATAAGTTTGGAAACATTATAAAATATAATATTTCAAAATATTACTGTTTTTACTATATTTTTTGATTAAATAAATGCAAAAAAAAATAATATTTCAAAAACATTAAAAATGTTCCAATCTTGATCCTTGTGTACTGTATATAGTATGTCCTTATTAAGACAGTTAAGTGAGTGAGTTAGCTTTTTATGACCAAGTAAAGGGTATTATGAGCTTTGGATGTTGTGGTTTTAGTCAGTTAAGCCAAAAATGACATTACCTCGATGGAAACCTGCAATTGTGGTTCTTGCATAGGAAAAACCACAACGGCACAACTGAAAGATTATCCCTTACATGATTCCTTAGTTTGGAAAGCTCATTCTTTCTTTCTTTCTTTTTTCGCTCTCTCTGTCTGGTTTTAGAATCGAGTGTGTTTTATAATTTGTAGTTTTAGCATCTACTGAGTCTGAGCCTCACAGTTCTAGCACACACTCCCTTCTGTACCCTGTGATATTTGTGTATGTGTGCGTGTGTGACTGATGAGGTGCAAATCCAACAGATCCAGCACCTTTTTATGTTTTCTTCACATGAAAAGGAAAGTGGATGAGATGGAGAGAGAGTGCATAAAAGCACAAAACGAGCAAAGAAACAAAGACAGACAGCTTGCGTGTGTGCGTGCATGCGTGTGTGTTTGAGCGAGCTCTGCTTCTGTGTCAGCTCTCTGTCTTCTAAAGCGTAAATTCAAAGCAGAGTTGTGGGCGGAATGAGAAACAGGTAACGACAGTACGAGGGAGAGGAGGAGAGCGGGATCTGCTCTGATTAAACACATCTCTCTCACATGAGCTCAGTGTGATCCAAACCCTGTGGACACAGACTAAAAAGACGACGGGTTATTACAGCCGAATTAAGCTTGCTGCAAGAGGAACATAGTTTTTGTCTGTGCGTGCAAAAAAAAAACATTGTGGGATTTTTACTATTTCAGTTTTACTGACTTTTTTAATTACTTATTTATACAGCAGTAAATTTACTTTGTGCAATTAATTACAATTTTATAACAAAAAAAGTATAATTCAATAGCATTAACCGAATTAATCCTGTCCATGAAGACATATATACACTTCATAATAAGGAGCTGTTCACACAAAGAGGTTGAAAAACAACAAAAAGCGTTTTTTGTTGTTTGTTGACAGATAAAAATTTCGTAGCTGGAATACAAGACAAGCTTCTTGTATGAATTTACCTCCGATAGACCGGCAATGATTAAAAGTGTAATATGTTATCTTATTTGGGGGCATTTTCTAAGTAAATACTGATGTATGTGATTAATCTGAATAATTAAGTGACATTCCATGGACATTAAACGTTGTAATCAATTGGCAGCCTTAATAGTAACAAATTTGTTTGCTGCCATGTGAGAATTGTGTATGGTTATCCAAAAAAGCCTGCATGGCGAAACAACATTTCAATATGTGCCAACTGAACCCACTTCATGAGAGTAATAGTGTGTGTGAAATTGTCAGTGAAGATTAATGACCTTTGTAGAGGCAGTCATCCAGAACTTTTCCTCTCCCTCTCTCTCCTGTCACTGTGTGTGTGGTAAAACATAGAGCTAAATGATTAAAGAGAGATCACACAAACAGATATCTTCCCTGTCTTAGCAGCTTTTATTGAATCTTGTTCTCTCACTATGTCGTTATCGGAGAGTTTGAGAGTGTGTTTGTGCGGGTTTGCTCTTTTAGCCATTTTAAAGGTTCTCGTGTGTTTATCAAATGCCTTGTTAATACAGTCTTCAAAGATAGAGGAAATAAGAATGTTAAGTAGAACGGTGTTGTTGAGAGGTTGCTTTCTTTAAAGGGGTCATAACGAGGATTCAAATTTTCCCTGATCTTTTGAGATAAAAGAGTTCATTGTACTATGAAAGCATACTGTATCTACCTTTCAGAACTCAAAACCTGCTCCGCATTGAGAAATAAAATGTACTGATACTAAGACGCAAGAATCTTTTTTTTTTTTTTGGTTTCTTAACAGGAGAAACACATTTCAGAACAGATTAGTTGCGTTTCTATTACCCTTCAAATTGTGAATTCCAAAATACACCCAATGGAAACACTTACCTTTTGCAAAAACTCCCATGTATCACAAAGCGTTTTTACGCTGGCATGAGGTGTTTTTTCAGGCAATTTTTGAAAAAGGAACATTTCGCAAAACTGCAATGGGTTTCCACATTTACAGGTCACCTGGTGTACGTTAAAGTCACATTATCATTTTTTAAAGATTGCCAGGTATATTTGGACAGAAGTCGAGATGAAACCTTAAAAAAGGTTGATCTGTTCATCCGTAAATTCTGAATCCACATTTCCCCTGTGAAATCGCGTACTGTAAACTCCTAGAATCATCATATGTGGCAGCTCCCCCAAGTATAAGGGTTTTTTCTTGCCAGATATTAATGCTTGGATAACACACCTATGGCTCCTTCGATTAAAAATGAAGGCTAGTGTGGTGGCAGCGATATACATAAACCTACCAACATGTGTTGCCATGATTTTTGGAATGACTTATTGCAAGAGGAAAAAAAGTTACATTTTAGTCACATAAGGTGTTAATGGAAACATGAATCAATTTTTTATTGACATTTAGAAAATATTGCTAAAGTTTTGCGCAAATATGTAATGGAAACCTGTCTAGTGTTTTGTAAAAAAGACATAAATGTAATAAGCTTTGCACAGGGGCTGTTTTTAGAGAATTGGACAGTTAAAAAAAAACTAGTAAAAAGGTTTTTCCTATACTAGCATTAAACTTTACTAAGAAGTTGGTCTCTGCTTTAAAAAATAAATAACAATAATTCAACTGTTTTTGTCTATATAATCAAAGTAAAAGGGGTCACTGGACTCCTTTCACTGTACAGAAGACTGATATCTTATTTTGTGTTCTATAAAAGAAATAGAGTAATACAGGTTTGGAATGACATAAATGTGAGCAAATTCACTGTTTACAAAAACAAAAACAGAATTTGTGGGAGATTTATCCCTTTACTCTTTTCCCTTTATGATTCCATTACGTGTTTGTGTGTTTGTTTAGAACTGAGGTGAAACCATGGCTTTGGTCTTATCAATGAACCCCTTTTGTGAACCTGAGGCTGAAGCACCGCCGTCGATCTACCAACCGATCTGGGAATCTGAACACTGCAGTAAAAGCTGTGTCTCCACCCCCTCACCACCAGGGGGTGACACCCAAGGGCTCAGAGAAGGTTTGGAACTAATCTCATTTCTGAAAAACAGATGGTGCTCACAATGGCCCTCATTTATCAATCTTGCGTAGAAACTGGTGTATATGTTGGCGTAAGATTATGCTTACACTCCTCTCATCGCCTGATTTATGAAGCTGTGCGTACCTCTGCAATCCAGGTGTACGCAATACTTGCCCTTGATAAATGCGGCGGCTGAAAACGATCGTCATTAGAATAACACGCCCCTATATATTCAAGTCTCCGCCTCCCCCACGCCCTCATTTTACGCCATGGACAAACAGAAGACGGCAAAGAAGCGAAACTTCTCCGACGTGGAGATCGGGCGCGCTCAATCATCTCTCTAGTCCACTAGTCAGGGCACTGATTAGGGCATAAGTCAATGGGCTGACTCCCTGATCACTGACGATCCTATTGAGATGATTGAGACGTGCGCCCATCGAGATCACCAGGGAAGTGGAAAAAAAAACCCGAAATTGTTTTATTTGGGAGTTTAAAGAGTGGAATTAAAGGCACCTACAAAAACAAAATATGGACACAAATAACGAGTACTGTTAATAGTGTGGAGATTGAGAAGCGCACTCCAGCAGTTTAAAGCTGTTTGGATGATAATTACCATCAATGCATTATTTTACAGCACGTTTTGAAACAATTAGCATTTAATTTCGTATCACGGCACATGTATTGGGGTGTACAATAGTGATGATGATGTGATGTGGAGTAAGATTCATTCACATTAATAATTACATGACAATTTGTAAGATTCTTCTTTTTATTATTATGATTATTATTCTTAATGACGCTTGTTATTTAGAAGAAGAATGTCGCTTTTTATTGATTTTATTATTATTTAAAAGAAGAAGGTTATTTTTATTATTTTGTCAGTCTGAATTATTTTAGTCCCAGTCCGTGCGCAGCTGCTGGGCCAGACGGGCCTGAAACGTCAGATAAAGCGCACAGGCTTGCGACTGGAGAATACATATGCCTACAAATCAAACGCTTTGGTAAAGTCACAAAAAGTAAACATTGACGTTCATGTTGCACAAAAATAAACTATGAATGTTGTTTTTGTGGTTTTTAACAGTGGGTCATATAGCATATCTTGTCAGTGCGTTTTGTGGTGTTAGGAATTGCTTTTCTGCGCATTTTCCCACTAACTCAAACGTGCGTACACCACCTCCTGAGCTGGCGTAGGATTTGAGCGTGCCGTACGCCAACGTCCATATTGATAAATCTCAAAGTCACCGTGGGTTTGGGTGTACGCAAGGTGTACGCTGGAAATTTGGTGTACGCACTTTTGATAAATGAGGGCCAAAGGCCCTCATTTATCAATCTTGCGTAGAAACTGGTGTATATGTTGGCGTAAGATTATGCTTACACTCCTCTCACCGCCTGATTTATGAAACTGTGCGCACCTCTGCAATTCAGGTGTACGCAATACCTGCCCTTGATAAATCCCGTGGCTGAAAACGATCGTCATTAGAATAACACGCCCCTATGTATTCAAGTCTCCGCCTCTCCCACGCCCTCATTTTACGTCATGGACACACGGAAGACGGCAAAGAAGCGAAAGTTCTCAGACGTGGAGATCGGGCGCGCTCAATCATCTCACTAGTCCACTAGTCAGGGCACTGATTAGGACATAAGTCAATGGGCTGACTCCCTGATCAGTGCCCTGACTACTGAACTAGTGAGCTGATTGAGACGCGCCCATCGAGACCATCACCAGGGACGTGAAAGAAAAAAAAACGAAATTGTTTTATTTGGGAGTTTAAAGAGTGGGATTAAAGGCACCTACAAAAACAAAATATGAACCCAAATTACGAGTACTCTTAGGAGGTTGAGAAGCGCACTCCAGCAGTTTAAATAGCTGTTTGGATGATAAATTACCATCACAATGCATTATTTTACAGCACGTTTTGAAACAATTAGCATTTAATTTCGTATCACGGCACATGTATTGGGGTGTACGATATGATGATGTGATGTGGAGTACTACCATTCATTCACATTAATAATTACATGACGATTTGTAAGATTCTTATTATTATTCTTATTCTTATTCTTATTCTTATGATTATTATTCTTAAGAAGAAGAATGTCGTTTTTATTGATTTTATTATTATTTAAAAGAAGAAGGTCATTTTTATTATTTTGTCAGTCTGAATTATTTTAGTCCCAGTCCGTGCGCAGCTGCCGGGCCAGGTGGGCCTGAAACGTCAGATAAAGCTCACAGGCTCGCGACTGGAGGAATACATATGCCTACAAATCAAACGCTTTGGTAAAGTCACACAAATTAAACATTGACGTTCATGTTGCACAAAAATAAACAGTGAATGTTGTTGTTGTGGTTTTTAACAGTGGGTCATATAGCATATCTTGTCAGTGCGTTTTGTGGTGTTTTCTGCGCATTTTCACACTAACTCAAACGTGCGTACACCACCTCCTGAGCTGGCGTAGGATTTGAGCGTGCCGTACGCCAACGTCCATATTGATAAATCTCAAAGTCGCCGTGGGTTTGGGTGTACGCAAGGTGTACGCTGGAAATTTGGTGTACGCACTTTTGATAAATGAGGGCCATTGTTCTGTTCCAAAGTAGAGATCTCAAAATCCAATTTTGACACTAAAACAGGCCAGAATTTATTTTCATTCCAGTCTTTGACCTAGAAGACATAGCTTATTAATGAACCATCCCATTTTGTCTCCAGAGCCCCATTACAGACGAGTTCCTGATCATGTGATGGATCGTGTGGCCATGTCACGGGTCTCTTATTTCAAGAGGAAGTTTGTGGAGGATGAAGAACCTGTACTGAGCTTCAGGAGTTACTGTCACACTGTGAGTCTGCAGAATTCTGCATATAAACAACACATCATATTCCTGCATTTCACTTTAGCAAATCTTAAAATTGTTTGACTGTAACAACTTTTGCACACCTATTATAGAAGCTGTAAACAAGGGTTATTAAAGTTTAGACATTTGGGGAAAAAAATGTATATATTGTAAAGGTGTGGTCACATTAGACAAATTTTGATCCATAGTCTGTTGTCAACAGTCACACAGAAGTAACTTTCAAACCAAGCAGCAGCTTTCTTTTGGTTAACGCAGAGAATTTGCATGATCAACTTGAACCTGTTGCAAAATCTGCATGTGGAAATCTTTTACCATGGCGTGAAATTACCGATTGTGTGGATTCCTATTGGATTTGGCCTGCAAAAATTCACTGAGCAACAACAACAACAAAATTCAGTTTTACTTTAACATTTAGGGTGTATTCACACTTGGCATTAATTAAAATTAACTCTAGTGTGATTGGCTGTTAGTGCGATTAAAGGGCCTCATTCATGAAACTTTCGTAAATATATGAGCAAATTCGAGTAATTTGCGCGTAAAATTGACCTTTACTTGATACTTTACTTGAAATTGACCTATTCCAGATGCTTCGTATACCACGGATTCGGTAGTTAAACGTGTGTAGTGGATTCCAAACATGCGTAAATAGGATGCACGCTCTTTCATAATTAGCATAATCCCCGCCCATGAGTTACAAATGCAAATGACGTGACCAGGAATGCTGTGGACTCTTCTGGACTACTTTCTCAGGTTTGGCTCCAGGATTTTGCATAAAAGTTGAAGAGACTAATTGGCCATATGACTAGCAATAAATATTCATTTATCTTGTGTCCACGAAAGCATTTTTAGCCAGCTAAAACATGGTATGCTATGATATGCTATGCTTCTGTATCATGCTATGATACAGAATATCCATGGCAGTAATGTGTTGCTAGTATCTCATTATGGATTTTTTTTTTACTGAATATAAAAATGCATTAAAAAGCAGTATTAACGTCTCCATTATTGTTGTTTAGTTGGTGTACAAGTGGGATGATTGGTCGGTGTAGTTTTTGTCCCGGCCCTCCTCCACTGTGATTGGACAGACGTTTAGAAGTAGACCAAAACCCATCTTTTCAGCGGTCTCTGTCCGCTTGTTTGGTTGGCACCAAGGTCCGGATGGCAGCATTCACACTTATTCAAATGAACTGCACTAAGAGCAATTGCACCAGGATTTGTTTATATTCAGATCAAACATGCCAAGTGTGAACACACCATTAGTGAAGCAGGACTAAATGTATCAGAACCGAACTACAAGTGTGGACACACCATTAATTTGATATTATTTGAATCAACTCAGGCTTCGGTTGTTAGAAAGCTATGTGAAAATACAAATACTTAAGACGTTTTCTCAGACACTTTCAATTATATTCTGCTCATAATAAACTTTTATACTTGTCTGGCTATCACCAGACAAAGCTCAATTTGAAACTGAGAATTGGTCTTGGGAGTCTGCTCTGTATTGTCTACTCCACAAGAGGTGTGATCAACTGGCATTATTCGAATAACTCTGTATGCCATTGGATAGTCCTTCAACCAATGAGACCACAAGTGGCGTGAGCAACGGGCAACGACCCATCGTTTCTCTGTCTGTCATCGTATTAAACCCGCCAGTAGCGTGCCAGGTGGATAATCCAGTCTGTGATTGGTTCCCATAAAAGTGTAACAGAAGCAGTAGAAATTAATGTACAGTTTCCAGACTGAGTTGCCGGGTGAAATCAAATCGCCGGCAGATCAGGCTGGGTTTACCCAGTCACCTTTTATGCAGATTTCAGATCCAAATTTACTGTATGACACCGCTTTTATTTGATCCTCCTTACAACACATTATGAATCATAGGTTAACTTGATAACTGACCTTACCTCACTTGTGAATGCTCATGGTGTCTTCTGGGCCAGCAGGTGTCACCAGTCCTGGAGGAGCGTGCTCAAATTCTACGTCTCTCTCTCGAGAAGCTGCGTTTCATGGATGACCCAGAGTCCTTCTTACGGCGTTCTGTGCTCATCAACAACCTTCTCCGGCGTCTCAGAAATGAAATCCTCCTCCAGAGCGACTGGTGTTTCCCATCAGGTCAAACAACCATACCTTGTCCCCTCCAAACTCCAGCCACAAATACACCCCTCCCCCCTCCTGCCCTGCAGCCCTGCATGACGCCGCCCGGGCCGTATCGCAAACGCCTGCGTCTGCTGAGGAGGGAAGGGCAGGAGTGCGTCCCAGCTTGCTGCTGTTTATACGCAGCTGGACGTTACCTCCAGCTCCCCCTGTCTGTGTATGAACGGGACGTATACTCCAACTCTCACCCTTCATCATCATCATCGTCATCATCATCATCAGTTAGATTTCCACAGCTGCGTGAGGAGGACGATGAGGAGGAGGAGGACAGTGATGAAGAAGAGGACTCTGTGTGTCCTGTGGTGGCTCTGTGTCAAGCAGAAACCAGAGAGCAGAACAGGACGTGGGATGTTGTCCGGCCGCAGAGCCACAGGGATGACAAGACCCTGGAGAAAGAGAGAGAAAAGGGGAAAGAGAAGGTTAGAGGAGGGGAGGTTTCACAGCGGTGGCTTTCAGACACTATAGGTGCTGGACACCATGGGGCCCTTGCTAGGGCTCACGTGAGGGGAAAATAACAAATGAACACTTGCTGTGGAAACGAAAGAAGCAAACGAAAGGTTCTAGCAGTCTTATAGATCAATTATACAAACCAGAATATCAATGGTCAATGATTTGTATGTACTTTTTGTACTTCTGGATTACACACCACAAATTAAAAGGGACAGCAAATGAACATATTGTTCTGTCTCTTGTGAAAACTACCATACTGTGCCTTAAATGCTCCTGTTTAATGTTTGCTGTGTTTGTGGATATTTGTGACTGAAGCACAGAGACACTTCACCATGTGAAGTGAAAAAAGAAGGGGAAAAAAGACAATAATGAAATAAAATCCTTTTTTATTTTTATTTTAATATCATAGGCACTTGAGAAATGCATGACATGGGTTGCTCACCATGATGATCATCACGTTCACATTCAGTGGGTTTTAACCAGAATGCATGAGGCCCTGAAGGTGGCCATCATTTTTAGAACAATCTTTCTTTAGCACCCTTAACATTTCATACATGTATATTGAAGAAACAAAACCTAATTGAAACTATCACAGATACAGATACCTCAGTGTCCATGTTAATGTATTGTCTTGAGGTCCACTGATTCACGTGATGCTTGGTACGAATGAGAGAATCTCCATTCACTACACTCTAAAAAAATGCTGGCTTGAAAATGGACAAACCAACACCCAACCGTTGGGTAAAACAATCCATTTACTGGGTTAAAACAACCCAATTGCTGGCTTTGTCCATTTTCAACCCAACCCGTGGCTGTTTTTAACCCCACTTTTTTTTTTTAGAGTGTACTAAAGTTTTTTTTTATATTTTCATGCACTTTTTTATATTGGTTGTTTATGCATTTTATCTACATTTATTTTTAATTTCTAAAAACACAAAATGGGAGACCCTCAGACATGAGCAGAATATATATGGCAACAATGCTGGTAGGAAATGAAATGAAATCTTAAACATTGTTCGGGTTTGAATGTGTGTGTGTTTTTTGTGAAATGTGTTAAGAATAAAGGAATGATCCCGAGACCACAATGTTCCCTTTATCTCCTTGTGATGCGATTATACCTGGCACACAGCTTATTTCTTTGGATTCACACACACACATTTTCTCTCACTCATTCTCTCTTTTATTACTCTTGCTGTCACCTTTTCACTTCCTTCCTCTCTTCTACATTATCACTATGGAAACAATGTTTACTGGAAGAGCAGTCTGGGATCCCCTGAGGGGGAAAAAGGTTCATGGCAAACACACACACCACGGTCAAACATGCACGCAGACACTCAGTGATTATTATGAACACCCTGAGATGAGATGATTTTAGATGGAGCAAACTGCTTCTGTTAAATGTAGCAGATGGATGATGGAATTATTTATTTATTATCCACCTCTGGATGATGATGTTGTTGTTGTTGGGCTTTTCACCTTTAAAATTTACAGTAGCAACTGTCATTTTAAGTGATCTTGTAGTCTACACTTAAACTGATTATTATAATGCTGCCAAACTGCCTGAGCACAAGGAATTGTGGTAACGATGTAAAAAAAAAATTGACCATACGGTTCTTTTCCTCATTACAATAATTTCTATCGCCAAAGTTGCTTAATCCTTGCTTATTTGAGGGAAACGGAATATAAAAAACGGCGCATAAGGCAAGAGAAGCTGTCATACCTTTTATTTTACCTTGTGTCCGAAGGGGCTGTCATTGTTCCGCGGGCTGTTACGTCAGAGCTCGCAACTGGAATACATCACGAGTTCACGGGTGGAAAAGTAGTCCGTTGAACTGTAATCAATCAACTAAAGGTTCCCTCAAATGCAAACTGTACAAACAAACTGTGTCATTCTAGGCACCCTTTCAACCATCGAAAAGGCTTGTCTGATAAAAGCTTTAATTTGGAGATATTTTATTTATTTATTTGTGAAAAAGTGAAAAGTTAAAATTTAAAAAAAATATATTATGAAATTTTGAGAAATCAGTGCTGTTATAGTTATAAGTTACTGTCAAAAACCAAAATATTTGTTCTCTGTATTGGTTATCGGGCACATAAACGTAATAAACAGCTCAGTAGCAGACTTTTACCCCACAGTCAAATTATGCCACGAAAGTCTGGACTTGAAGGAAGATCACAGGGTTCTTCTGAATGGAATGGACTCCAAGCTTTGAAATTGACTCAATTCCCAAGGCCTTGCAAACACAGAATCAGTCCTTTTGGGGACTGAGCTCTAGGCCTACGTAAGTTTTTCAGAATTACAAATGTGAAACCCTGTATAAAAGGAATTTAACAAAGGGTCTTAAAAAGATTAAAACAGAGGAAGCAATGTTGAATTTTGTTACTCTTGCTCTTTTTCTCATTATGTTTTGTCTTTCTCAGTCTCTACTGAATCCTTCCAAACATTTTGTTGTAGTTCAATCATTTTCTCGCTGCCCCCTCCCCCTCCACCAATCTCCTTTTTCCTATTTCTGTAATGACAGGTCTGTCTGCGGTTTTTGCATTATTTGAGAAAAGTGTTCACGGTCTGACTAATGATACAGGATTCGGGAGCTATCAGACAGGGAGAGGCATTTTTCATCAGGAAGAATGTCATTTGCAGAATTTACACATTATTAAACAAACAAGACGCAAACAAAAAAGCTTCACGCTTGCTGAATGCACTTAAAATGTCACACAAGTCTAATTTGAACCATGACAGCCGGCCTCAGCATTCACCTCAACTTCCCTGGGGCACTAAGGCAGTTTGAGAGAGAGAAACTGTGTGTGGGTGTGTTGTGATGCACAGTATGACAAGCATCATGTCATTGTCAACACTAATAGAGGAGCAGAGGAGCATGATTCCTCTACACCCCCCTCTCTCTCTCTCTCTCTCTCTCTCTCTCTCTCTCTCTCTCTCTCTCTCTCTCTCTCTCTCTCTCTCTCTCTCTCTCTCTCTCTCTCTCTCTCCTTCTGTTCTTCTAGGCGCAGAATCTGTCTAATGCTACTGGCTCAACTGTCATCCATCAACACATATCTTTGGCAGTTCTGCGTTGCCATGGCAACTGCCCCTTGCCAGGCAGAGGTTTTAGATCAAAAGGCGTTAAACGACAGCTTTCACCCTGCCCCTTCCCCCTCATCACTGGTCGCCTATTCTTTTCTTTTCTTCTTAAGACTTGGTGAGACATTTTTGATTTTTAGAAAAAATGTAACCCTAACCCTAAATCGCCAGTGGAGAGTAAGCAGGTTGAACGATAATGTATGAATGAGGTTGCACAAATTAATTTGAATTGTCTACTAGTTCACCAAATTGTAAAATAGTTACAAGTTGCCATAATAATAATAATAATAATAATAATAATAATAATAATAATAATAATAATAATAATACATTTTATTTGTAATGCACTTTATATTACACAAAATCTCAGTGCTAATTAAAACAATCAACAACAATGAATAAATAAGTTAATAATATCAAATAAATAAAACTGAATAATTAAGAAAAAGCTAAAAAGGTGGTTTTTAATAATAATAATAATTTGTTCGATTTATATAGTGCTTTTCAAGGCACTCAAAGCGCTTTACATTGAAGGGGGGAATCTCCTCAAACTACCACCAATGTGCAGCATCCACCTGGATGATGCGACGGCAGCCATATTGTGCCAGAGTGCTCATCACACATCAGCTGATTGGTGGAGAGGAGACTGAGTGATGAAGCCAATCAGGATATGGGGATGATTAGGAGGCCATGATGGACAGCCAGGATGCAGGGGTTACACCCCTACTCTTTTTCCGAAGAACATCATGGAATTTTTAATGACCACAGAGAGTCAGGACCTTAAAGGACAGTGCTCTTTGTCAGTATAGAGTCCCCATCGCTATACTGGGGTGTTAGGACCCACACAGACCACAGGGTGAGCACCCCCTGCTGCCCTTGCTAACATCTCTACCAGCAGCAACCTAGTTTTTCCAGTTGGTCTTCCATCCAGGTTTTAAGACCACGCTTAAAAGCATCTACAGTCTGTGGGGTCCACAAGTGGTCAGGGAAAGCATCCCACAGACTGGGGGCTGCAGAGAAGAAGGCCTGATCTCCCATAGTACGGAGATTGGTCATGGGAGTTTTAAGAAGATACGTTGAAACAGAGCGGAGGTTACGTGTGGATGTTTGTGTCATGCTTACTAATGATATCTCCCAGTGATGGTGAGGAGTTCCTTGAGATAGGTGGGTACATCACCATGGATGCACTGGTGGGTAAGGAGAGAGATCTTATACTCGATCGTGATATGAAGTATTTGCCTCATGAGGATCCTAGCAGCGCTGTTCTGAATACACTGCAGCCTCTGGAGATTTCTGCTTGGGATGCCGATAAGGAGCGCATTGTAGTAGTCCAGCCTGGAGGAGACAAAGGTGTGGACAAGAAAGGTATCATAGAATGGGCGGTGAGCTATAAAAGAAAGGTATCAAAAAGCAAACCCAGGATCCTTACTGACGACGAGGACTTGACAGAGCAGCCATCGAGTGTTAGATAGTATTCTAGGTTACTACTAAAAATGTATTTTGTTCTGAATTAAGTTGCAGGAAATTACTGGTCATCCAATTTTTGAGGCAAACAATGCAAAAAAAGGAAGACAGTAGGCCTACATGTAAAGGCAATGCACAAGAAGTCTTTGGATAAACAAAGAAATCAAACGTGAGTAAATATCAGCGTGGCTTTCCAACGATGTTGAGCACTGAGGGACGTAAAGGGGCTGAAAAATTACTCATTGCTGGCTGTATTTCTGCTGGACAGGTAATCTTTCATTTTGATTATACATTTTTTCGGTTTATGTTTTCATGAAGCATGTATCACTAGCACATGTATCTGCCTAATATAGCATAAAATTACAATGATATACACTTAGCCATTTGTAGAGATGATAAATACTCAATATGCTTAGTTCAAGTTGATTGCTGTCGTGTTGAATTGCGCAAAACTTAACTTTAGATAACAATATGCATGTGTAAAAGCTAGTACACCGCATCCAGGAACTTTTTTTAGAACTAAGTTAGCTTTAGCTACTACTAATCAACAATAGCCTGACAAGCCAGACCCACATCAAGATGTTTGGTCTGGAAACTCACCATTGACAGAGCTCAATCCGAGGGGCGGGATAAACAGTTGTCTTTCAAACTCCCTCTGCACGCGATAGGATAGCACTACAACCAACCAGAGCAACGTTCAAGGTGAAACAGAGCTTGTTGATAGATTAAACATCCACCGTATCCGGTCGGTAAAACTCCAAACACATCTTCCCTTTTTAAGAATGACTCCAATGCCGTTCTGTGTTCTTTTCTCAGAGAAAAGCTTAACTCCAAGTCTTCCAGAGTCGCGGTCAAAGCTGATTCGAAAGACTGCCGTTCGCCAGTTTCTGTGTTTACTAGAAGCACGCAAACGCAACTCGGCATGATGTGATTGGCCCGGCAAGAGTTAGGCGATTACAGCTCAGAAGGGTATTGAGAGTTGCTAGACGACACTCAGGGCAGATTAGATTTGCTGCCGCTAGGGTGCGTCTAGATTTCTAGGCTAAATCAACAATGCTTTCATCATGGAAACTCTTACATGCAAAACACAGTATATGTTCCCTTTTGAGAGAGGTTCCTCGTATTACGTATGGGGAAAACTCCTTTTCTCGAGAATATGAAGCAAAACTTTATTAATAAAGGTATCCATGTAAAGCGTAGTGCCGCTGTACGGCCATAGCCCAGCGCGAGGAGCGCTCTGATTGGCCGGGCCGTGGCAACTGCAGGAACCTATGGTGAGGCGGCTGAGAGGAATAAAACCAATGGGGGGCGTTCCAGAAAGCCCGCCGTAAAAGGTGCTTATATTTGCATACAGGAAGCTATATAAGACCCTGATTCGCCATAGGTGTCAGATTTTATCTCCTTCAGCGACACCTTCGCTGACCTCCGGAAGAAGCACCGCCGTCGAACAAGCACCAGCGGAACCTGCAGCTGAGGACGACGGATTCCCCCGGTCTCCGCCTTCTCTGCCATTCCAGCTACGCCATCCGGCGCCAGAATCCTTTTATTCTCTCTTCCTTCTAAAAAAGTGCGAGGCGTTGTTGCAAATGCCTCGCATTTCCTGCGGCTCGTGCAGAGCCCCTCTCCTAGGCTGACGGTTCACATCATCTGTGTGACATGCCTCGGACGGGATCACGTGCAGCTCGCGCTTTCCAGGGGCGGCTGCCCCGAGTGTGATGTGATGTGATGGCGCTGCAGACCCTTCGGGCTCGCCTCGCCACCTTCGACCAGGTCCCCCCTCCTGCCGCTGGGCCGCGCCGTAAGAAACGGCGCGACCAGAGGCTGCCAGAGCGGTCAGGCGACTGCACGCCGGATGATTCCCCGCATGCCTCGCCTTTGCCGGTCACCTTCACTCAGGAGGAACAGCGCCCCTCTCATGCAGCAGCCTGTTCGGTTTCCTTCGGTGGCCCATCGCCAGAGGAAGACGAGGACAGCCTCTCCACAGCCGCTTCGGGTAGCGAGTGGTCAGTTTCTGTCTCGGAGCCCCCCGCTTCTACGCAGACCGCCACGAGCTCCAAAACCAATGCTGACGCGGAGCTTATCCGCGTGCTCTCTAAGGCCGTGAAAGACCTCGGACTCGAGTGGTCCCAGCCCGAAGAACCAACGCGCAGCAGACTGGACGAGTGGTACCTAGAAAGCCGCCGCCTCTCTTCTCCTCAGAAGCCCGCGCCTTTCTTCCCTGAGGTACACGACGAGCTTACTAAATCTTGGAAGTCGCCCTACTCTGCTCGCGCGAGATCCGCCTTTTTCTCAGCTCTCTCTACCGTCGACGGCGCCAAGGAGAAAGGCTACGAGTCTCTCTCCCCCCCCTCGAAGAGGCTGTCGCCACGCACCTCTACCCGCCCTCCTCCAGAGGATGGCAGGCCAGGGCGCAGCACCCGTCCAAGCCCTGCCGCACCACCTCTGCTCTCGCTGGCCGAGCATATGCCTCCGCTGGCCAGGCTTCCGCGGCCCTTCACACCATGGCTGTCCTTCAGGTGTTCCAGGCTTGGACGAGTCTGTCCCCGACTCCGAAGTTTTGAAGGACCTTCGCAGCGCGACGGATTTGGCCCTTCGTGCTACTAAAGCCACCGCAGAAGCCATTGGAAAGAATATGGCAAACCTGACGGTCTTAGAGAGGCACCTTTGGCTGAATTTGACCGAGATGAAGGACACGGATAAAGCCTCAGCTGTCAGTCGTGGGCTTCGCGGAGCGTTTCACCGAAGCGCAAAAGGCCTCTCAGGCTATGAGGCACTTCCTACCCAAGCGCTCCAGCTCTTCTTCAAGCCGGGAATGCCCTCAAGGTAGACCGCCACCCTCTCAACCTGCTAAGCCGGCTGCGCCACCTTCTCGGCCTCGCTCCTCTTCTGGAACGCGCCAACACTCCCGCTCCACGAACCGCAGCAGGCAGCCTGAATGCCGGGGACTTCGACCCAAGCTTGTGTTGAACCCCGAGCCTCCGAAGCCGTCCTAGCCGCGGGAAGAAAGAGGAGATGGTCAGGTCTCGCCTCGGCCGGACCCCCATCTCTCCCTCCCGGTCTCCCAGTTCCCTGCACCCAGGTGACTGCCGACCTCAATTTCGCAGCCAACAAGCCCATTGTCAAACGCACTCGCCTACACACAAACGCCGTTATCACGGCGACCCAAATAAATCTCAAAAAGAGCTTTTTCTCTGTAGTAAATGTGCCCACTTATCAGTCTGCACTCCTACACTCATATACCCCTCCCACCAATGCTATAAATGTCCCGGCGCCCACTCCACAGTGCAGGCCGCCACACATAAGCATTACCCTCTCTATGTCACAAGCACAAAATGGCAGCACTACCGAGTTCCCTAGTAGGCGACCCTTATCCGCGCCGGCTCCAACCACTATCGCTTCGGGCTCAGGCCTGGCAAGCCATGCCCGGAGTATCAAATTGGGTTGTGAACATAGTGAAAAGGGGCTACAATTCGCTCGCAGGTCCCCGCGCTTTCGCGCCGTGGTTGAGACCTCTGTGAAAATCAGCGTCAGTCACGTGCTTCGCACCGAGATTTCGAAACTGTTAGAGAAGGGTGCGGTGGAGCCCGTTCCCCCATCCCGAGGCGAGTCGGGCTTCTACAGCCGATACTTTCTCGTTCCGAAGAAGGACGGAGGGCTCAGGCCCATCCTAGATCTAAGGCATTTGAACAAAGCTCTAAGGTCTCACTCTTTCAAAATGCTGACGGTGAAACAGATCCTTGCGCACATTCGCGCCGGGGACTGGTTTTTCACAATAGATCTGAAAGATGCGTACTTTCACGTTCAGGTAGCCCCACCACAGGCCATTCTTGAGATTCGCCTTCGAGGGGCAGGCTTATCAGTACACGGTCCTGCCATTCAGGTTATCCCTGGCGCCCCGCACGTTTACGAAATGTATGGACGCGGCATTAGCCCCGCTCAGGCTGAAAGGGATGCGGGTGCTCAACTACCTCGACGACTGGCTAGTGATAGCCCAGTCTCGAGCACAACTACTAACACACAGATCCTGGCTCCTCAACCACTTAGACTGTTTGGGTCTCAGGATCAATATTGCCAAGAGCTCGCTGTCCCCCACTCAAAAGATATCTTTTCTAGGCATAATTTTAGACTCGAGACTCATGAACGCGCGGCTAACGACACGCTATCCGTCCAGAACATGGCAGCTTCATTCAAAGCCGGGACTCGTGTTCCCCTGAAACATTTTCAGAGGATGCTCTGCCTTATGGCCTTGGCATCGCCAGTGCTCAGGCTGGGACTGTTACACATGCATCCCCTCCAGGGTTGGCTACACGCCCGTGTGCCTCCTTACGCATGGAAATGGGGCCGTCTTCCCGTCAAAGTGAACCACAGCAGTGTCAAAGCTTTGGCTCCTTGGACGGGGACAGAGTGGTATCGGAGGGGCGTACTTATGGGCACGGTTACGAAGTTGAAAGTGGTCTCGACAGATGCCTCCACTCGAGGGTGGGGAGCCCTACACGAGGGCAAGCCGATCTCTGGCCTGTGGACAGAAACAGAGAAGCGGCTACACATAAACTGTCTAGAGATGAAAGCGGTCGCCTTATCGCTGAGAGCTTTCCTTCCACATATAAAGAACCACCACGTCTTGATTCGTACAGACAACATGTCGGTGGTAGCGTATTTAAATCGCCAGGGCGGCCTGAGATCACATTCTCTTCACCGCATGGCGAAGCATCTCCTTTTATGGGCAGAACACAACCTGAGCTCCCTGAGGGCGGCTCACGTGCCAGGTATTCTGAATCTGGGTCCGGATATGTTATCCAGGGGACCCATTTCCCCAGGGGAATGGTCTCTTCACCCGTAAACAGTTCTCTTAATTTGGAACACCTTCGGCAGAGCGAAGGTGGATCTCTTCGCCTCAGAAGACAACACTCTCTGCCCAATATTTTTCTCCAAACGCAGGGACGCCCTGGCCCATGTCTGGCCCAGTCTCCTGCTATATGCTTTCCCCCCGATCGCGATGCTGCCGCAAACCATCAAGAAAATCAGGGAGACAGCATCCACGGTGCTTTTGATAGCCCCACTCTGGAGGAACCGAACGTGGGTCTCCGATCTGATCCAGCTGTCAGACACAGCCCCATGGCCCATTCTGCTGAGGAAAGACCTCCTCACGCAGGCGAAGGGGAAGATCTGGCATCCCAGTCCCGAACTAGGGGGCCCTCCACATATGGCCCATCAACTGGTATCGGGAAACCTCTCTGACAGAGTTATGAACACTATTGCGGAAGCTAGAGCCCCCGCAACCAGGCGGCTCTATACTCTGAAGTGATCGGTGTTTTCTAACTGGTGTGCCGTCCGAAATATCGACGCACACTCATGCGAAACAGCAGAAGTGCTCGCTTTTCTCCAAGAGCAACTGGACGCGGGTCATTCCCCCTCCACACTCAAAGTTTATGTCGCCGCCATAGCAGCTAACCACGCTCAGATTGCGGGACATTCAGGGAAAAGTGAGCTCATTGTACGTTTTCTTAAAGGGGCTAGGAGATTGAACCCCCCTCGCCCTCCCTCGGTCCCTATTTGGGACCTCGCGGTGGTTTTAGACGCTATGAAGGGTCCCCCCTTCGAGCCACTTCCAGACCGTGACCAAAAAGCTTTTATCACTCAAAACCTCGTTTCTGCTGGCTCTGGCCTCGGTTAAACGTGTGAGTGACCTACACGCACTCTCAGTGAGCCCGTCCTGTCTCGAGTTCGGGCCCAACAACTCCAAAGTTGTTCTCAAACCGAGACATGGTTTTATACCCAAAGTGCTTTCTACCCCTTTTAGAGCACAGGTTATTACTCTGCTTCCATTACCCGCGTCTCAGGGTGAACTCCGGTCAGAGCTTTGAGTCTGTATCTGGAGTGCTCCTCCCCCTTCAGGCAGTCGGACCAGCTCTTTGTCTGCTTCGGCATTCTCACACTGGATAGTGGACGCGATCTCGCTGGCATATAAATCTAAAAACCTGACTTGCCCTATAGGCGTTATAGACCACTCCACTAGAGGCATGGCCTCATCTTGGGCTTGGTCGTGTGGCATTTCTTTGGAAGATATCTGTGCGGCGGCAGGCTGGGCCTCTCCGTCCACTTTTATCAGATTCTACAAATTGGAGGTTCCAGCTCTACAAGCAGGGCTTCTCTCCATCTAGGCTCTATCTTGACCCTGGCAAACAGATTGCCTTACGTTTTGGCCTGTACTCATTAGTCCTTAAGCACCATTCATTCATCATAAGATCCAACTATGTCCGATCAGCTGTTCAAACGAACCGACTCTTCCGGTTCTTCATTCCCCTTATAAGCCGCCTCTGTCGGTCTCTCGGGGGTTTATTGACATGCGCTTTAGGTATACTGGGTCAATCAGCACACACGGCGCTTTACATTGTGTTCCCCATATGTAATACGAGGAACCTCTCTCGAAATGGAACGTACTCGGTTACTTTCGTAACCTCGGTTCCCTGAGAGAGAGGAACGAGTATTACGTTCCGTGTTTATGCTTCACAGGTATTGCTTCAGTCGATCTTAAAACCTGACACCTATGGCGAATCAGGGTGATATATAGCCTCCTGTATGCAAATATAAGCACCTTTTACGGCGGGCTTTCTGGAACGCCCCCCATTGGTTCGTTCCTCTCAGCCGCCTCACCATAGGTTCCAGCAGTTGCCGCGACCCGGCCAATCAGAGCGCTCCTCGCGCTGGGCTATGGCCGTACAGCGGCACTACGCTTTACATGGATACCTTTATTAATAAAGTTTTGCTTCGTATTCTCGAGAAAAGGAGTTTTCCCCATACGTAATACTCGTTCCTCTCTTTTAGGGAACCGAGGTTGCGAAAGTAACCGAGTACGTTATGAATCTTACACGAAATTCATCTTCATCACAGTATAACTGATGTTGTTGAGGAAATTTTTTTTAATCAATGCTACCTTTTTTTAGCTTTGCCTTATAAATATAACTAGCTCGTTACCGAATTAAACAAAAATATATATTTTAAACTTTACCAGTATCGGTATTCTAGCTTGATAGTGAGTACTAAAAGACATCTTATTTGTTTGTATTCATACTGATAAAGTTAGATGTTTTATTACATGTGATTCTGACATATTTTCACTACATACTATGGAAGCCCGTTTCCGCCACTAAATGTAAATAAAAAAAAGTAATTGCGACTTTTTATCTCCGAATTCTGACTTTTTTTCTCACAATTGCGAGTTATAAAGTCAGAATTCTGAGATAAAGTCGCAATTGCGTGATATAAAGTCAGAATTCTGAGATATAAAGTCGCAATTGCGTGATATAAAGTCAGAATTCTGACTTTTTTCTCGCAATTGCGGTTTTAAAGTCAGAATTCTGAGATATAAAGTCGCAATTGCGTGATATAAATTCAGAATTCTGACTTTTTTTCTCGCAATTGCGAGTTATAAAGTCATTGATCTCGTGTTGTGTTGTGAACACATTATAATAAGTATTTTAACTGTAGTTTTAGCTGATAAAGATGGAATGATTGTCTTATTACCTGAGAGGCATTAATATCTCTCAGCAAACGAGTTCTTGAGGGGATTTTAAATATAAGCTTTGGCACTGAAACAGAACGGATGTGAGGTGATAATGTTCATATTCTGATGTGTTATTATGGAAATATAATCCCCAGAACATCACCACCCTCAGAATGTGCTGTAATTCACGATTTCCTTAGAGAACCAAGGGGGTAATCTAGCACTCGGAAAGCGTTCCACCCCTAGGGGCTGCCATTGCTAACCAAGCCATCACCTGCTGTTAGCATCCCATTGACTCCCATTCATTTTTGAGTCACTTTGACAATGAATAACTTTACATCAGAGGCGTTTAAAGACTCCATTTGTCTATTGTTTATTTATAAAGAAACACGACAATGCATAAAAGGCTCCATTACCTTGTATCTTACACTATCGCCCGCAAAAGCTGTTTTTGTAAAAATAGGCTAACTATTGTGTCATAACCAACGCGACTCTGTCGCACAGTTGAGAAATTACCATATAGACCTGAGGAGATGCTCGCAGGCAATCTTTTACTGTCTATGAGACAGTCGGGGGGACGTGGAGACATAAAGTCTGATAAAGTCAAGGGAGAAGAATGGGGAGAAGCCCATGAGCAACGGGAGAAAATATTTAAACAACGGGATTCAGATTTCACTTTCCACAACTACTAGAAGACCTACAGCTGTCAGACAGGAGGCTCACGTCACATCTACGTCGTCAAGCTCAGTCTGAGCCTGCGCAGTACGCTCAGCCATCAGGAAGTGAGTGCTCCTTCACTGACTTCACTTAACGCGGTAGAAGTCAATGGGATAGCTCCGTCCATTTCTTTTACTGTCTATGTAGAGAATGAGTGTGTTGACACGTCGGGCCTATGACATGTCACTAGTCACCTGAGCGTGGCGCTGCTGGGATCATATTTCATAAATAACGAATCATTAATAGCATATTTCATTAATAACGCATCAGAATATGCTGTAATGCAGGATTTCGTTTGAGAATTAATTTTATTGCCCTCCGTGTACTCGGTTTTATACTTAGCCTACATTTAAGAGTACTTACATTGTAATTATGTATTGATAAAAGAACGTTTAAACAAAAATTTGGAAAAAAAAAGTTTGTTTAACCAATTCTTACCTATCCTACCTTTAATTGCATAATTCCTAAAATAGCCTAACGTTGTGAAAACTTGTACAAACGTTTTATTTGCATGATATAGCTAGTCTTTACTGGGACACAAAATATGTTTAGCTCCAGACTCCAATTATAGTGAATTCAAATATAGCATGTTACTTTTATATATATATATATATATATATATATATATATATATATATATATATATATATATATATATATATATATATATATATATATATATATATATATATATATATATATATATATATATATATATATATAGCATATTAGATAACATTTCTTTTTTTTCTGTTTTTTTTCATTCCCCTCTCCCGTTACCCGGAAAACGAAACTTAAAGTGCTTTGCAAAAATGAAACTTACCGTGATTGTCAGTGTTCCTTCAAGAGTCAGAGCTAAAACATCAGCGAACCACTTAAGGACAACATTTGCTGAAATCATCTAAAACGCGTAATAACGGTTTCCCCCCGAAGCTATATCTTTAATTTGACCACCACTGGACAAAGATCTATGACGGTAAGTCTTTCCAGTTGTTTTTAATTATTTATTATTATTATTATTATTATTATTATATATTTTTTTTAAGTAGCCTACTAACTAGTCCAGCAATTTGGTAACATTGGGGGAAAAACATTCTGTCAAACTACAACCATACAAAAACAATCGGATTATTAGAAATTAAAAGGTTATCACAACCTTTTCATAACGTGGGGAACAAAACGTTTTAACGTTTGTGTGTTTGCTGGGTAGGTTTAAAACAGACAGACAGATAAAACTATAGACAGACAGACAGACAGACAGACAGACAGAACTATAGACAGATAGACAGAACTAGACAGAAAGACCTATATAGAAAGACAGACAGACACATATAACTATAGACAGAAAGACAGACAGACACATATAACTATAGACAGAAAGACAGACAGAGAACTATAGACAGACAGACAGACAGACAGAAATAACTGTAGACAGAAAGACAGACAAATAGAGATAGAAAGACAGACAGATATAGAACTATAGGCAGACAAACAGATATAACTGTAGACAGAAAGAAAGACAGATATAGAACTATAGACAGACAGACAGATATAACTGTAGACAGAAAGACAGACAAATAGAACTGTAGATAGAAAAACAGACAGATATAGAACTATAGGCAGACAGACAGACAGACAGATATAACTGTAGACAAATAGAACCGACAGATAGAACTATAGACAGAAAGACAGACAGATATAGAACTATAGACAGACAGACAGAAATATATAACCGTAGACAGAAAGACAGACAGTTAGAACTATAGACAGAAAGACAGACAGATATAGAACTATAGACAGACAGACAGACAGACAGATAGAACTATAGACAGAAAGACAGACAGATATAGAACTATAGACAAATAGACAGCTATAACTGTAGACACACAGACAAATAGAACTGTAGATAGAAAGACAGATATAGAAAGAAAGGATGACAGATATAGAACTATATAGGCAGACAGACAGGCAGACAGACAGATATAACTGTAGACAGAAAGACAGACAGATATAGAACTATAGGCAGACAGACAGATATAACTGTAGACAGAAAGACAGACAGATATAGAACTATAGGCAGACAGACAGACAGACAGACAGATATAACTGTAGACAGAAAGACAGACAGATATAGAACTATAGGCAGACAGACAGACAGATATAATTGTAGATAGAAAGACAGATATAGAAAGATAGAAAGACAGATATAGAACTAATAGGCAGACAGACAGAACTATTTGGTTGTTAAGTCAGACGTCACACGGCAGAGCTTCCGGGTCCAAACGCTCATATCAATAGAAAAACAACAAACAGTGCTAATATACACACAATGTGGTGTAATACTACAAAAAAAATATAATGATAACCTTTTTCTCAATAACAAAATTCAAGATGCCCAGCAGGGATTCGTCTTTTTAAAAATTTAACTTTTTAAAAGTTAAACATTTTAAATAATTACTAGTTTGCACAACAGTCTGTGCTCACAGCATCACAGACATATTTTAACGCTTTATAAAAGACGGTCTTTTATAAATCGTTAAAATATGTCTGTGATGCTGTGAGCACAGACTGTTGTGCAAACTAATTATTCAAAATGTTTAACTTTTTTAAATGTTTGATGTTTAATGTGAATAAATAACGCCATAATATGAACGGGCGTCGATGGCATTCTCAGTGTGAAACGAGTTGAGGCATGGACCCAGAAACGGTGTTCCTTACGACATGACTTAACAAGCAGATAGACAGATGACAGACAGACAGATAGAACTAGACAGAAAGACAGACAGATTTAACTGTATAGGCAGAAAGACAGACAGACAGAACTATAGACAGACAGAAAAAACCTGTAGACAGAAAGACAGACAGCTGGAACTATAGACAGACAGACAAATATAATTTTAAAGGGGTGGTAAAACACAATTTAACTTTTCTAACATTAGCTAGTGTGTAATGTTGCTGTTTGAGCATAAACCACATCTGCAAAGTTACAACGTTCAAAGTTTAAAGCAAAGGGATATATTTGCTTTTAAAGAAATCAATTTCTAAGGACTACAGCAAACGGCCGGTAGGGAACTACAACCTTTTCCTCCAGATTCGCTGACATCAGCGGGTTCAATATTTACATAAACCCCTCGCTGCTTTAGCACGTTGACTGGCTCTGAGCCAGAGTCTGAGTGAGTGAGAGACTGACTTGAGCTCAGTGTCTTTTAATGTTTATTTTAGGTTTCATACACTTAAAATTACATTACACAATCAACAAATGTCACATATATCAGGAGAAGTGGATGATCTTTGTAAATCCAGCAGGCCCCATCTCCGTCATTTACCGGCGCCTACAGCCCTTGATAACTTTACCAAACAAACACAATAATTTTCTACCCTGTTCCCTCACGTAATGTCACATTACATCAGGTGAAGTGGAGGATCTTGTGTTGTAAATCCAGCAGGCTCTGTCAGTGTTGTAATAAACATAAAAAGGCGACTCAGACTCCCACAGCCCATGATAACTTTACCGAACAAATAACAACCATTTTTGACCCTGTTCCCTCACGTAATGTCACATAACATATATCAGGTGAAGTGAATAATCTTGTGTTGTAAATCCAGCAGGCTCCGTCGGTGTTGAAAACATGTAATGGCGGCGCCCTGCCCACAGCTTGTGATAACTTGTCGATCATCAAATACGTGAACTAGCGAATCAGAACACAGCTGGGCGAGCTAACCAATCTTAGCCCATTGCGTATTTTTGAGGAACTGGCTTCATAGAACTCGGAAACCATCAGACCGTTTTTACCACAAGAAAGGACAGAGCAGTGTAAAATAAAGGTTAATTATATGAAAAATAAATTTAAAAAACGAGGCATGAACATGTTACAGAGCACCCCACAGAGCTGCAGTGCACTGTTTACAACGCAAACTGCTTAGGAGAGTGACAATCCTGTGAGAATAGATCCGCTGTAAATATGTAAATATTCCATAATTTCCCGTTTAAAAGTAGTTTTTCAAAAATGTTCCAAGTAGGAGGCGCTTAAAAATGCATACAGCTACGTTCTAGGCGGTAGGAAAAATCTGTGGCAAAATACAGAGGTCCTGACCTGCTTTCCATCATCGTGAAGTTGAAACGAGAATCCACGCTGACGTATCACACAGCAACAATTTGGAATAGCTTCTTATGAAATTGGGAGCGACAGTGGAATTTTTTTTTATTGTTATATAGGCTACGTTATAAGATATATTGTGTTTCTAGTATTTTAACTATAACCAGGGGACCCCAAGGCAGGGGCGTAGCACCAAATTTTGGGCCCTGGGTACAAACCATCTTGCTGGGCCCCCGTACCATGTATGTGTATGTATAGAAAACTGACTTCTAAGGGCCCCCCCCTGCCTCGGGCCCTGGTTACTCAGTACCCTTTATCCCCCCAGTCCCACGCCCCTGCCCCAAGGTAATTTGTTTGGCCTTATGGGGGGGGATACTTTAAGGGATATCCCTTAAAGGGATACTTCTCCGCTTTTTCATATTAATCTGTTATTCCCTTAACTAAAACGAGTTGATACATACCTCTCTCGTCTGAGTGTGTGCACTTAATCTCTCTGACGCGTGGTGACGATCTGATCATTTAGCTTAGCCCACTAAGCCCAGTTCATTCACTATGGTACCAAACAGAGATCAAGTTAGAAGTGACCAAACACCTCTACGTTTTCCCTATTTAATTACAGTTACACGAATATTTGAATGATCAAGTATGGTGACACAAAATAAAACGTGCTGCTTTTCTAAGCAGTTAAAAAAAAAAGTTATAATGTATGGCGGAATAGCACTTCTGAGGCGCAGTAAAAAGTCACGCCTAAAAAATCCTCCCTCACATCTCCCCTTCCCCCCTATGGACAGAAATGAGAGAGGGAGGGGAGATGTGAGGGAGGATGTTTCAGCCGGGACTTTTTACTGCACCGAGTCAAAGTACTCTCAGAAGTGCTATTCCGCCATACATTATAGTACTCCTAACTATAATGCTTATAGGAGGCCTCATCTCGGGTGAACTGCCTTTATTGTAATGAACAGAGTTAATAACGTGCTAGATATAAGGGCATTTAACGAGAATGAGAAGTGATGTGAAGTGTGGAACTCAAGTGGTTGCAGTGGTAACAATATCCGCCCGCATCCGCTAGTGAAAACCTCTGCATTTTTACTTTAAATACTGTTTTACAATACAGTTAAAAACGTAGATGCCTATCCCACCGGTAAAAATAACAAGGAGGTAAATACAAACAAGCAGGATTTCACTTTTCCCGGTTGCTCCCGATGGCCAGCCCGAGCCTGCTTTATCTTTAGCACAGTTATTATAATAATCAACAAAATTCTATGTAATGAACGTGATTTATTAATTGTATCACTTCAGGTTTATAAGAGATCAAGGTTATTTTGAAATAATGACTGTACGTTATTCCTCATTAATGACTGCTGTATACGATGACAGAGTCTGGATCATCCTGGTGAATTGTTCGGCCTGCTAGAGAGTCTCTCCACCCTCTCAATGGACACTTCATTGTAAGTACACTCTGAAAATGATCTGCAGGTGGAAGATAAACATAAATTTATACATGTGTATATCATAAATATGTTTTTATTTATTTTTCCAAGATGTTACCCCAGTTTTAAACCTGACACGGAAAACATAATGTCTGTGATGCATGAACTTAAGGAAAAGAACTTTTCAGACAACACCCTTCTCTCCAACTTGGACTTTGCTGAGAGATTCCTTCGAGGCCATCCTCTACAACAGTACTCAAAATTGGTGGTTAAAGGAAACTACTCTTGTGTACAAATTGGTAAGAATCCATCGTTGATTTTTACTATAACATCAGAAAACAACCAAACCTTTGTCAATGTGCATATATACACATATGCAAAACTGTTTTCCATTGACCCCCGCCACTTTTTCAACCACTCTTGCCAAGATGAGTTTAACTCCTGCCTTACACAGGCTCAACAAGCCATTCCTAAAGACGGTCTTTCAGACCTACACATTAAATGCAACAGGTTCTCAGTCACCTACGCCACCAATGTTCATGGTCAAAGCGCAACTGTAGAAACAAAGTGTCAGTTAAAGCTTGAGCAATTCTCTGCTGATGGTTTGCTGAGCAAAAAAGTCTGGCTGCAGAAAGAGAAGCCTGCATGCCACGGTTTGATAGCATGTCTAGACCATCTCATAAAGCAATACCTTACCAAAAGCAGTATTTCAGAGGCCTACTATAGATTTGTCATACATGCGGACAAAGAAATGATAGTTCTCAAAACCCTTTCAGGTGGATTATTTACCAGAGAATATGTATTGCTACATGATCATGAGGGGGTCTCAATGTTTCCTTCTTCATTGAAATAGAAGCTTGAAAAGCACTCCAGAATACTAAAACATATATAATCGCACAGACCTGATTAATTAATCATGTCTACATAATCGCATGCCTTCATGACTAAATTGTAAATGAGTTGAAAATTGCACTTAAAGGGTTCACCCAAAAATAAAAATGTGATGTTTATCTGCTTACCCCCACGGCATCCAAGATTTAGGTGTGTTTGTTTCTTCAGTAGAAAAAAAAAGAAGATTTTTAACTCCAACCGTTGCTCGTATAATGCATGTCAATGGGGTCTATTTCTATGAGAGCCAATATTAAGTGTAAAAAACACTTGGACACACAAATCCATATTAAACCCTGTGGCTCGGGGCGACATGCCCTGCAAACAAGCAGATAACATCAAATTTTAATTTTGGGGTGAACTATCCCTTTAAGTATAGTTGACAGAACGGTCTAAATATATTTAGCCTATATACTTGTACTCATATTTTGATCAAGATATATTTAAACGTTTAATTAAGTATTCTAAGTATACTTGGCTTGTATTTGTGTTTAATCTTTTGATTGAGTGGCCTATTAAATATGTTTTACATAGTTTCATAAACTTATATTAGTTGATATTGATTTATAAAGAAAACATACATGTTCCTAATTGAGAGGTTTTTTATGTAAGCTAGTCCACTGGTACTGGACACTGGAATTTACTTCAAAACTTTACTTCAAAATGTACTAAAAAAAAAATTCAGACACTGACAGAATTTTTATACAATTAGGGTTTTCACTGTAATGCAGTAGGGGGCGCAATTGCACATCAACTAGTGCAGAATCTCCATACCAAAACACTGGGAAAGAAGAAGCTGTAACAAGTGACAGAAGATTGCTCACGCAAATGTACAATAACATGAGCACAAAACAAAGAGCATGTAAATCAAAACTGCATAATGTTACTAATGTTCCTAAACGAAATGTGAAGCAGGTGTTTATGGAATCGATCTAGAGACCTCCACGGGACAGATTTTTTGTCCTGCTCCCGCAGGAATCTGTCTCGCTTCTGCAAATATATATGTAACCTTCTTCGCCCGCAATATTCATGTTTTGTCCCGTGCAAAAGCCAGCATATAAGTATAAATAGATTTTTTCTGTACATCCATGAACATATTGAGTAATTTAACATAAATGTAAGCATGTACATGGTTTAGCGTGGCTTAATAACTCCTAAAAAGCTGACATCTCAGTTCATCGTGATCTCACAAAGCTCCGTTATGAAGCTGAACACTGAAACACTGAATCTTTTTTATATTGTCTACAATTTCTTCGTTATAATCTCAGGATTTGCCAGCATGCAGAAATCAACACACATGTCCGTGATTGGCTACACTGATTGCACAATGCAGTCCGTGATTGGCTACACTGATTGCACAATGCAGCAAAAACCTTATAAACAGAAACTCAGCCTATGTTTGCGCCTGTAAATCGTTTTTATTAAAACATTTCCAGTAGTTGTTCTTGCTGCTTTTGTGCAGTAGATGAATAACAATTTATTTGTTTTTTGTACGTTTTATCTGTAGATATTTCTATTTTGTAAGAGTCCCACAAATAGATTTATTCTCTCGCAATCCACACACACACACACACACACACACACACAAACACACACACACACACACACGACCTTACCGCCCGCAGCCACTCTCAGCAGGGTTTAAATCCCAGTTGCGCATGTGGGGCATGTTGTAACACTGCGTTACAAAGAGCCCCTAATAGAACTACGCTATTATATTCTATAATTTTCTTTTAAAGGTCTGTTAAAATATGTTCATTATGTCCTCAGTTGTATATAATGTTATACTGTTCATTGTTATGCATATGTGTATGCCACAAGGGGGCACTGAAAGTGTATACTAAAAGAAAAGAGAAAAGACGCGTGTGCGTATTGAGGATGTTTGTCCCAGTTGATTTGTGGTAGTCTCTGACTAAAAAGCTGTCTGACCATGAGACTGATGTGTCGTCAGCTAAAATAATAAATATGCCGTGAACGGCTAAAGATGATCCCATCTCTCGTCTATCTTTTTCCTCGGAACCCAACGCTGACCCGCAGCAGTAATACTACGTAACCTTAACAAGGTCCCATTCTTTGCGATTCCATCTTTCAAACTTTAGTTAGTGTGTAATGTTGCTGTTAGAGCATAAATAATACCTGTAAAATTATAAAGCTCAAAGTTCAATGCCAAGCGAGATATTTTATTTAACAGAAGTTCCCTTTCAAAGCCTACAGTGAACGGCCGGTTTGGACTACAGCCCTGCACTTCCTGCTTTAATGATGCAACTAAAACCGTCTGTTGATGAACCCTCCGCCCACAAGAACACGCAAATTCGGGGGCATTGTCCTTTTGCTCTCGCAGGTCGAGAATAGGAAGCGTTGTTTTTGTAGAGTGTGTTTGTCGCCATGCCATTGAAACGCTGTTATTTTCATCCCGGAGTCAAATCACCTTTGTTTGACACAACCGGTAAGTGTATTTTATTATTTAAGTTGGTCCGTTTAACAGTTTATGTAACTCATGACACAAAGTGCAACGCTGTTTAGCTTTGTTAACTAACGTTAGATGGTAATTGAAACTAATCCGAAAAATTTAGCATATAAAAGTGTAGTAATTCATTCAGACACCATTGATTGTTGGTGTTTGTAATGATCAGTTTAAACTACTGAATAGACAGCTTACCATTCTGAAACATCCAGCAAAAGTCTTTCCTGAGCAGGTTGTAATCGATCCTCTTCGATATTCGCCGGGTCTGATTCCGGCTCAAATTGATAAGGCAATATAGACATTTTTGCAATAACATTGAGGGCGCGTATCTACCCTAAGAGGCGAGACCTTTCCGTGCAACGTGCACTAAGCTGCTGTCCAATCACAGCGCGGGAAGCGCTGGCCTAATCAGAACTCGTTACGTGTTTCTGAAGGAGGGACTTCATAGAACAAGGAAATCATCAGGCCGTTTTTAGGACAGAGGAAACAGCGGTGTACAGAGAAGTAAATTGTGTGAAAAATACTGTTTTTTTTACACGCGAAACATGAACTCATGTTATATTACACACTGTAAACATAATCAAAGCTTTGAAAACATGCGAAGAATGGGACCTTTAAGAAACCATGAGAAAAAGTTGAATGACTGAGTATCAATAATGAGAAATTGTTAATTATTATAATGTTTTTAACTATACTGTACAGCTGTGTTTTTCAGTGTGTTTGTTGTCAAACTCAAAAAATATATATTTTTAATGATTAAAAATGCTAAATTATTATAAAAATATAATAATTGTATTGAAAAAATATTTTAGTTTGTCTTAGATATTTTTTTGATTATATCAGGTAACATTTTAAGCTGTCATATGGTGATGTTACAATGCGCCCCTCAGATGTTACAGTGTACCCCACTTATGGGGCATGTTGACATATTTCACTCCCATTCTTTCAGGGTGAATCCAGAAAAAAAGTATACACTCGTATTAATGATAAATAAATAAAAAATTGTAAGGGCAAAAAATGCCTATCTTTTATTTTGTGCTTATTTTTTTTATTTGTAACAAGCATATTTTCAATAGATTTACATTTGCATGTTTTCCAACTTAATCTGTTTACTAACAATAAAATGCTGTAGTACACTCCATTATTCTGTTCTCAGATTATTGTTGAAAGTATTTAATATTATAATAATACACCAACAGCTTGATTCCTTGTTGTTTGTAGTTCTTTATCCTGCATGTTGTGTGCCTTCAATTGTATTTAAACAGTTCAGTTAATAAGATTTTACAGTATAAAGCAATGTACAACAAAAATACAGACTAATCATTTTTGGAGTTACATAAAATATGTTAGTGAATTTAAATCATAATAAATCAGTATAAAACAATGTTGTGTATGTGTTAATGACTAATTGTGTGGATGAATAAATGTTACCTCTCGTTTAGCACTAAATCACATTCTCAGTTCTCAGTCAAAACTATCAGTTGAGATTTCAATAATCAGCCTGACTTCCATCAGCTGCTCTTCCAGTTGCTGATAAAAGAAAGAGTGAAACATTCAGTTATAGGACACAGAACTTTACATTCAGTTACTTTTTACATGCATATAATATATCACCAGTCTGCATGGAAAACAGAACATTTAAATGCCACATCTGCTAACACAAGATTACCCTTCAAAGCATGTAAAAACACACAATACCTCTTCTAAACCGCAAGATTTAGACTTGCTCCAGAAGGGGTGACATCATTCTGTTTCATAAGGCTTGTGAATGCAGTATTTTTTTTTTCTCACACATAATTGCAGCAGTAGGTTGTATAGTTACACGAGGCCTTGTATTGAAGGGTGATTTGCACTTCTAAAATATCTTAGAAAAAGCTAAACCTTTTTTCTTATAGCTCTAATAGTAACATGACGCCCCCTGCTGTCATGGAGGAATACTGCAATACAACATTTTCTCTCAAATAAAAGACCACAATAATCTCACATTTCAGATCTCAACAATCCCAAGCCATGCAATCAAAGGTAAGATATTACGAGAGTTGTCTCATTTGTGACATTTTATTTATCCTGTGGTATTAAACATTTGAGTCAAACAAGTTTATACTGAGTAAAAAAGGTTTGAGAGAGTTCAATTATATTTACTGAGCTATGAAAGAGCGACCTCTGAGCAATAAAGTTTTCCTCAGAGATGAATGATGTAGGCCTAGTTAAAGAGAAAAAGATCTGATTTATTACTAATCATAGCTTCACTGTTTGTGAGGCCGGGCAGATAGGCCTGTACGATGTTTTCTGCTGGTGTATCCATAAAAAAACAGTAAAACTTTCACATGTAAAAGGATTTTATAACAAGTCCTCTGAGGACAAATCACGCGCGTGCGTGTGTGTGTGTGTGTGTGTGTGTGTGTGTGTGTGTGTGTGTGTGTGTGTGTGTGTGTGTGTGTGTGTGTGTGTGTGTGTGTGTGTGTGTGGAGGAAGAGTGATGTGTGGTTAAGTGTGTTTAACAGATGTAAGTGAAAACAGGCCTGTTGGCTATCCATTGGAGCTCATTTAATGCTGTGGAAGAGAGAAACATCTTCAGTCCATTACACATGCTTTTGTTTAGCATTTGATCTATATACCATGTGCAGTCATCAACTGCAGGAAACCCATTTGGGAGGTTGTGTTCATTTGCTTTTATTTTTTCCACCCTCACTGCATTGTGATGTAGCACTGATGGGATCAGCTTCCCTTAACCAAATTGTATAATGGGAATCACTCAAAATGAAACCCTGAAACGGGACATCAAGCTATTTTAAACAACTCTATGTCCTGTTAACTTTAATGTTGGTTAAAAAAATTCAAAACATAAAAAAAGAAATTTAAAACGTGTCTTTCCAAATATACAAATACATGTTAAATACACGTTATTCACGAGTTCACGCTACAAATAATAAGTTAAGAGTAAAATAAGTAGCCCATGAATGTGTATTTGGCATGCTGTCCAAAAAGAGAGGGCTCCGAGCTCTGTATTTTGCCCGAAACTCAGAATATTCCTCTGGTATACCTGACTGTGAGCCAAGAGCAAGGAGTCAGAGTGGCGGAGGGATGCTGAAATTGTCAAGTCGGCTAGGTAAATAGCCTGAATGCCAGCTGAACTTAGCCCCGCCCACAACAGTTGAGTTCAGGAAGTTCTGTCTGGACTTGATCCGTTGTGGAGCAATGCTCGAACCAAAGCTGTTTGGACCAATCAAATTTTCAGGACGGGCTTTATACGATGATGGACAGATAATAAACTGTAACGTAAATATTTACATCACCAAAGAGCGCTTGGGTTTAAATAGTTGAAATCCTAAACGGAGAGCTTGTTTGTATTCACCTTTACTATTTCTCTCAAAAATGATGATCGTGTTTGTAAGTTCTTCGTGTATCCTTAAATTTACATTTACATTTATGCATTTAGCAGACGCTTTTATCCAAAGCTACTTACAACTCAGGAGTACAGGAAGCAATCTGTCAAGAAGAGGCAAAGAAAACGCAAAAAGTGCCTTAAAAACTCAAATCAGGACCTCCTTAACAGGTGTAATCAAGATGATAGAAAGGTGGAGATGGATTGGCCATGTTCTGCGAAAAGACCAGCAGGACTTGACAAAGACAGCACTTTTCTGGACACCGGAGGGAAAAACGGCGAAGAGGGAGACCTATAACCTGGAGACGTGCAGTAGAGGTAGAAATGACAGTTCTACATCACACTTGGAGAAGATTGCAGAAGATGGCCAAAGACAGACAGAAGTGGAGTACCTTTGTTGCTGCCCCACACAATAGAGCAGTATCAGACTCATATTCTGACTACAATCTGAGTATGATGACATGCAAACTGAAGGATTGAGAACGTTGTAAGTGTACAAATAGTTTAATAAGAAGATACATTATAAACACAGTACATTACGCCGTTACGGACAGGCGCCATCTTGGAAAACAGTCTCGACGAGTCAAACGACGAACGAACACCAGGAACACAACAACCAGATAAAATGTATGTTGAAAATCATCTTAGCTTCATTAACACTCAACACTGAAGATCCCACTGGTTACAAATGCATCAATATGGGATACTTTGTACACTGCCTCGTAAGTTTCTATATTACCTTGTAATGTCATTTAAAAAAAAAAAAGATAACAGACCTTAACAGCCTTAACAGACACCCCCCCCCCCCTCCCCTCCTCCCCAAAACACTTTAGAGGAGGCACTTGAGGAGTTTGCATCTATGTACAACTGATGGTGGCTGTGTCCGAAAACCTGGAAAATGCTGCCTTCAGAGGACACATTTGAAGGCAGGAAGGCATCAAACCACGTTTGAATCTAATGTTTGCTTCCTGTCTCCTGAGATACCTTCATCTGATCGATTTTTGAAGGCAGCATACATGTATCCTTTGCTGCCTTTAATATCCCACAATTCTTTGCTTTCCATTCAGTAACAGTTGAGCCGGGGGGGAAAGATGGCGTCTGAAAGGTGCGTTTGTTTCTGATGTAATTTCTAGCGAGAAATTACTAATAAAGTAATTAAATATTTGTTTAATTCTCACCAAAGCTCTCTCTATTTTTCTGTAGATCATTAAATCGTTAAACATCAAATCATTAAACACTGCCAAAAGAAGTCTGTCCGAAATTAGTTTTGTAAGGTGCCTTCGTGCACAAACACTGCCTTACAATCCATTGTCTGATAAGGCAGCGAGGCAACGAGTCAGCTACCTAGGTTTTCGGACGTAGCCGTACACTCAGTGGCTAAAGAATACCCACAATGCACTGCGAGGGTCATGCCGAATGAATTTCCACATCTTGCCAGAAGATGGCAGCTGCTGCAGCTGATTCATCCATCCATTTTCCAAACCGACTACACCGTAATATCATACAGGTATAAATTAATTTTTATTTTCATTACTACTGGAGCTGTCAGTTATTTCTAAGTTATTGATAAGTTTCAAAAGATTATTAATCAGCTAACTTAATCAACAAACTAAGCAGACGCGGAAGTCCTTCTGGCACACTCAGTGTCCAAAATCACTCACTCCTTCAAGTGGGCTATATTAGTGGAGTAATATGGAATAGTGAATGAAGGTATAGGGGGCGATTTCGAACACAGCCTTTGATTAGCTGGTTCAGGTTTGTGCAGGACAGCCCTCCAGGGGCAGGACTGGACTCGGGATAGTAGGATCTACATTTGGTTTTGTATAGTTTTGTACTTTTCACCTGTTTTATGAATACTATGAAACTCACAGTACAAAACTTCTATGAGTAGGCCAATTCTGATGCAGTGTTGTTGTTTTTTGTTCCACATAATTTATGAATTTTTAGTCCACTAATTGCACTATTCATACTACAAAATGGCATAGAACAGGGGTGTCCAATTTTTCTCCTAAATGGCCACTGCAGAGTTTAGCTCCAACTCTAATTAAACACACCTGAACCATCCAGCAGTCCCAATGCTGTTGGAATATTATATCAGCACTCTTGGAATTGTTTTATATTATAAGACTAATGTGCAAAACTCTGCAGTTCAGTTGAACAACCACCCGTCATACACTAACAAACCAGCTGCTCCTGCTGAGTAAAGCTGGTCATTATTGTGAACAATCAGACATGTTTATGAGAACAAACTGTTAAACAGAAAAACAGTCCTTTTCTTACATTCACAAAACTGGCCTGTGTTTGATTTGAAGTGCAACAGTCCATAGAGTCTGAGAACAGCCCTCTCCATAGCAACAAAAGCAAGAATCATGGGATTTTCCCACTAATTCAATGAGAGCCATTCACTCAACCTGGATGACGGACACAGATACAAAATGGTGTGTATAAAGTTACCAAGAATAAAGCCATTCTCCATGAGTAAGTGTTTTCCCACAGAAATGTGGAGGGGACCTTCTGAGGTTTTGTGTGTCTCGCACGGCACATAAAGAGCTCGTGCAGCGTCCTGAGCGATGAAGCAAGTCCTTTGGCAAGGCCATTAGTAATTGAAAACAGTTCTTGTTCTGTGTTGTGTTTGATGAACACATATATTCGACTCATTTGCGAATGTACTGTTTATATACAGTAGGGTTAGGTTTAGTGGTGTAGAGAATAAAAAAGATCTAAAATAAAAATAGTTTTAAATGTTGATAATAAAAATAAATAGCTATTGAGCAGCAATCAGCTTATTAAAATGATTTATGAAGGCTCATATGACACTGATAATACTAAAATTTCAGGTTTGTCATCCCAGGAATAAATTACATTTTATAAAAGATATTAAAATAGAAAAGTTTTATCTGTAATAATATTTCACAATATATATTTCAATATACTATTTGTACAGTATTTTTCATCAAATAGAGACTTCTGATAAAAACTTCTAAACAGTAGTATGTGTTCTATTATTTATTTTTTTAAAGCTTTAAATTTAAACCACACTAATGTCTGAAGGCTATATGTTGTTGAAAAACGTTTTCTTTATTTGTCACAGACATTACAGTTCTCAGAAGACAATGTGACACGACAGGAAAGAACATGAGAAACACAGAGCTCACACTTTAGGGGTTGTAGTACCAGATCTTACACTTCCTATATGCCACTGTTAATGTAACACAGGGAAACTCTTAGTATAGGGAACACAAGAACATGTGAATGAGTTAATGCCCTACATATATCCAGAGATTAAACTAAATAGGAATCTCTAGCAAGAATAGGAATAGTGAGTAATAGTTTCAACATTAGGGTAGTAATGTGTAATATGGGTCGCTCTACCAATATGCTGACTACTCTCAAATGCTGTATATATATTTCACAAATTTATAATAACAGCCACTTTAGACATTTCACAACATTTACAAACAAATATATGGGACATAGAGACCTGAACAAACAAAACATTTATACATACATGTACCTTATACATACCCTAGACATAAATATAAAAACAACAGTGCTAATAAAATACGATTTTCTGAAAGCTGCAGGTAAATTCGTCATTTGTGCGAGAAAAATCTGTGTAGTTGTAACACAATACAATCTTATTTAGAATAGAATATATATTCTCTTCTCTGTGCGTATTTCTATCTTGTAAGCACATAGCTCATAACTGCTCTATTAATTCTGTTTTAAATTTCCCTTCCATTTATTATTATTAGCCTTTTCCTTTTTGATGTCAGAATGTACCATCGACTCATTAGAAGCAGAAGCATCCCATCTGCTCACCACTGTTTCTTTGTAATGGAAGTCAATCCATAATGCCACTGATATTTCCCTGTTTATGGGAAAACACAAATATGACTTCTTTTTTTTTTTAAATAATTAGGTCCAAGGCACACAGTAGCTCCTCCCCGTGTAACAGGTGCTGCCGTCCAGTCACAGGCACATTTACCTCACAGTCGTAACGGGTAAGCTGGGGGAGGGGCATAGTTATGGCTCCAACCTCTGACGATCTGCTCAACAATCTACTTGCAACGTCTGAGAAAAAAAAAGGAGAGAGCAATTATGCATGAAAAACAACTGGTCTCACAATTTTCACAAGGATTTCACACACTGATGTGTTGTCTCCATGGTGACATACCGGATGGCAGCAACAGTATAGTGGTGTGACGAATCCCTTCTGATAATGAAGCATCTGATTTTCTGACCTTTTTTTCTGGAAAATCAGTCACCACCTGCAACACAGACCCCTGGGAGAAAACACATCAACAGTTACTCATAAACTCTTCTATATATATATATATATATATATATATATATATATATATATATATATATATATATATATATATATATATATATATATATATATATATATATAGTAAGGAAAATAAGTATTCGAACACCCTGCTATTTTGCAAGTTCTCCCACTTAGAAATCATGGAGAGGTCTGAAATTGTCATTGTAGGTGCATGTCCACTGTGAGAAAATCCAGGAATCACAATGTATGCTTTTTTTAACGATTCATTTGTATGATACAGCTGCAAATAAGTATTTGAACACTTGAGAAAATCAATGTTAATATTTGGTACAGTAGGCTTTGTTTGCAATTGTAGAGGTCAAACATTTCCTGTAGTTTTTCACCAGGTTTGCACACACTGCAGGAGGGATTTTGGCCCACTCCTCCACACATATCTTCTGTAGATCAGTCAGGTTTCTAGGCTGTCGCTGAGAAACACAGAGTTTGAGCTCCCTCCAAAGATTCTCTATTGGGTTTAGGTCTGGAGACTGGCTAGGCCACGCCAGAACATTGATATGCTTCTTACAGAGCCACTCCTTGGTTATCCTGGCTGTGTGCTTTGGGTCATTGCCATGTTGGTCTTGGCCATGTTCGTAGTTGGATTCTTACTGATTGTATGGGGTGGACAGGTGTCTTTATGCAGCTAACAACCTCAAACAGGTGCATCTAATTTAGGATAATAAATGGAGTGGAGGTGGACATTTTAGACTAACAGGTCTTTAAGGGTCAGAATTCTAGCTGATAGACAGGGGTTCAAATACTTATTTGCCGCTTTATCATAGAAATAAATAGTTTAAAAATCATATATTGTGATTTCTGGATTTTTTTTTAGATTGTGTCTCACAGTGGACATGCACCTACGATGACAATTTCAGACCCCTCCATGATTTCCAAGTGGGAGAACTTGCAAAATAGTAGGGTGTTCAAATACTTGTTTTCCTAACTGTATATATATATATATATATATATATATATATATATATATATATATATATATATATATATATATATATATATATATATATATATATATATATATATATATATATATATTAAATATTAAATATAAAAAGACTTATTAAAGACTTATAAGATTAAAGGGGCCGGGGCTTAAGCACAACCACCCCCACCCCCCCGTGCACGCCACTGACTCAGATTCAAGTATTCTAGAGAGATGCAATAATACACATTATGGCTCGCATACCAGCCTTATTGCTTCAGACAGAGGTATGGTCTCAAGTTTCCTCTTGAGTAGCTTCGGGTTGGTCTGACATTTAGAAGAAATATCACTGTCTCGAATAATTTCTCTGGGGAGTTATAGAACGAAATAGGAAGAGAGAAAGAACGGCAACAGAAAAAAAGATCATTCTTGAATAACTGTATTTATTTGTTCATCTGTTAAGAGTTTATTTGCAGCACAGATCTGATTAACAAATCATGTCTCTCTGAGGATGAGGCCTCACCTGCTGTTGTCCTGCTCTGTGGTTCTAGTGTTCTGCTGAACAGTGTCACAGGACACCAAGTCTGCCGGGGCTGCTGGGAGAGCAGGGGCAGTTTGTGTGCTGCTGGAGGGGGTCAGTTCAAGTGCTGAACTTGGGCTGGAACACATCGACTCGGCTGGAGAAACAGTCCGCAGCTGGAAATCATCATCCATGGGAATGTACGGAGCTAACATCTCCAGATCCAAGCCCACTCCCTATAATCATCATAATCGTCAGCACATTAAAACATGTAATGTGCACTACATTTATTTTGTTTTGATATGGCCGTCATCTTGGTCTTATGTTGACATCTGTGTGGATGTGGTACATTATCAACCCATCTACTGTACCTGTGTATTAAAGGGTGGCTTAGACTCCATATCCATAGAAAATAGTTTCTCCACACGATCTGGTTTTAGGTCACTTAATTCTGAATCCTCTGGCAGATCAACCTGAACATAAACAAACAACCAATTCATGTCACATTTAATTTTACATGTTTTAAAGCATTGACTAGAAAAAAATATTAGGTACTAAAAGTGTGAAAGGTATGTGATGTACTGTAAAACGGTGACTAGACTCCACCTCGGATCTGGAAGAATCAGAAGCCGAAGATTGTGGGAAGGGGAAGTTGTGAGGATGTAGATAGGCTGTGGAGGCATCATCATCATTTAGTGAGGAACAGGGAGGAGAGAGGGGTGAGAGGGGTAGCAGTACACTTGAAGAGGGCAACATGACATCATTGTAGAGAGGAATGTCTGTTAGCACTGAGATCGCAGAATCTGCAAGAAATTAACATAAGGACTTTAAAAAACAACAACATACTTTCTTATAAATGGTCAAAATGTAAATAGAATTCATGTATAAATTAATGTTTAGTTATTGTTTTATAGGCTGTAAATAACAGAATTAAATGGCAAGAGTCAAATGATATAAGCATGTCTTGAAATCAAAACCAATAATTTTCTCTAGATGTTTAATTTATGTCTGACTTAATGGATGCAGCATGCTTTATTAATGACGAAGTGTTGTGAAATCATGTAACAGCAATGCAGCGTATTAATTAAATAATTGTTGCACAACTCATGTCACATACATAAATTAAAAAAGCAGCAGATTATTTAAAAGTAGTAGGCACTAGGTGTTATACAATATATACTACATAATATGCTAGTATTCCATTCAAACATAACAAATTTGATGCTACCTACAGTATTTTAAGATAACACAACATCAACACAATATAAAGCACACATAATTTACTGCAGACTGAAATTGTGTGAATGACCCTGAAACTTCCAGAAGTTCGGTCTCATGCCAGAGCAACTAAAACATTTGATTATGATGAGTCAGTAGCTGCCACTTATTTTTATGCAAATGTTGGGATATCGCATGAAATGCTGGATGAAAACGCCAAGATGTGCAACAAAAAACTTTGCCTGAACAGATGATGTGATTGGAAACCTGAACTAATTAGAAGACCAATTTCCTTGCACAGCATCTCAAATATTGGTTTGATTATTCTGAAATGCCAGAGCCAGAGTCTGTCATCAAAACGATTTGGTATAGGGGACCGTGGGGCACAACCTAACACGGGTTAGTTGTAACGCGCATGGTTTAAAACTTTCCACAAATGCCAGGATGGCGATAATTTGTGTATTTACTAGTTGCCATTTCAACATTATTTAGAGTTGAAATGAGTATAAAAAATGTTCACCAAAATTAAAAAATATTTGGAAGATATTACTGAACATTATTTAACCATAGCAAAAGTACATTTCTTAAGTTAATTTTTCATCTCTTTTTTGTGTTTATTTAAAATAAGACTAATCTGATATTATTGTAATCTTATATCTGTTACCGTCACGAGGACGAGGACGTGCTGAAGCTCACTTTGCTTAAATTAGCTCAAAATTACTATCAGGTGTAAGTAATTACCTTGACAAACTATACATCATTAAAAAGATCTAAGACTAAAGTTTAATTTTTTTTACCTCTGTTTTATTCTCAAAGTCGTATATTGACCGTAATGTGTTAATATGTGCCAGGAGTTATGAATATGATCTTGGGCGTCGCTACCTTTTGATTGTAATATGCGCGTCATTTGCTCCCATTCATAAAATACTCCTCTCAGGTCGTCATGAAGACACTCGACAAAACAACTTCCCTCAGGGCTTTTACTTTAAATGTGTGCAGATGTGGAGAAATATTGATAGATTCTCACATGTTTGAGTCAAATTTCTATACAGAGAAGCATTATTTATTCAATCTTTATCCAAAATCCGCGGATGTATGATTATGAGCGCAGTAGACTGTGTTATGCTGTGTTTTCAATTCATTCTGGCAGCCGGAGGGCGCTGGAAAGCTGTACTACTGAAAATTCACTCCCATGTGGAACACATGAAGAACAGACACACCATGTGACATTCAGGAAGTATCTGACATTTCCAAAACCAAGGGGGTAATCTAGCGCTCGGAAAGCGTTCCACCCCTAGGGGCTGCCATTGCTAACCAAGCCATCACCTGCTGTTAGCATCCCATTGACTCCCATTCATTTTTGAGTCACTTTGACAGTGAATAACTTTACATCTGAGACGTTTAAAGACTCCATTTGTCCATTGTTTATTTCTAAAGAAACACGACAATGTATAAAAGGCTCCATTACCTTGTATCTTACACTATCGCCCCGCAGAAGCTGTTTTTGTAAAAATAGGCTAACGATTGCGTCATAACCAACGCGACCCTGTCGCACAGTTGAGAAATTACCGTATAGACCTGAGGAGACACTCCCAGGCAATCTTTTACTGTCTATGAGGCAGTCGGGGGGACGTGGAGACATGTCCTGGAGACTAGTCTGATAAAGTCAAGGGGGAAGAATGGGGAGAAGCCCATAGTGAGCCAAAAGCAACGGGAGAAAATATTTAAACAACGTGATTCAGATTTCGCTTTCCACATCTACTAGAAGACTCACAGCTGTCAGACAGGAGGCTCACGTCACATCTACGTCGTCAAGCTCAGTCTGAGCCTGCGCAGTTCGCTCAGCCATCAGGAAGTGAGTGCCCCTAGGTTGACTTCATTATTTCGCCGTAGACGTCAATGGGGTCGCTGTGTCCATTTCTTTTACTGTCTATGTCCAAAACAGCTTCCTGAGATTTTGGCAAAATGTACTTGATTTTATTGTTGAAAATGTTGATGGAAATTTTATTTTACAATGGAAAGATGTTCTTTTAGGCATTTTTGTAAACTCCAAAGATAAACAGGTTTGCACTTATTTTATAAATTTTATTATGTTAATGGCCAAATTCCATATCCACAAATTTAAATTTTCAGGTAAAAAACCATGTTTTATAGCATTTAAAAATGAAGTGAACTATTATATGGAATCTATATTACCCTCAAAGAAACAAAAAGCTATAAGAATTTTGCAAGCATGTAAACTTTTTAATGTATTCCTATAATTTTTTTTTATATCCCCCTAGCATTCCAAATGCCTTTTCTGTTATGGTAATTGGATTGTGTTTCTGTTCTGTTAAATGTTCAATAAAAAAAAAAAAAAAAAAAAAAAAAAACAGCTTCCTGAGATCGTTATATCGCTATTTTATGCAGATAGACACGTTTTAAGACAATAAGCACACAATCGCGGCAATATATGGTTGGTCTGTGTTCTTTATGCCATGTTGGGTGGTTTCATAATAGATGATATTTATAATGCAATGCTATTCCACATAGCTTTTAGCATTGTATATTTTCTGTCAGATTTTTTGACCCGAAGCTATATGAGATCACATATTGTTATATAAAATACTCTACATATAAATTATAAAGTGATATGAAGCAAGTTTTGAATAAAACATGATTTTAATCGTATAAATTGTTGTTTTGCTGGTGTGCTAAGCTAACATGCTAGCTTGCCCTAGATGCACCTGCCACTGAGTAAATACTTATTTTTATGAATATTTTCTAAATGTAAAACTACTGAAATGCTTATTTGGACGAAATGCATTCAATAGAGTCTCAGTGAGGGTAAAGTGAGAGGTTTGATTTAGAAATGAGGTTTGAATAGAACAGCTTGAATAGAGAATCGTTAGTAATTATAATGCAGACAAAAGAATAATAATTGGAGCCATAACCAGTCCGCAGAAGTGTGAATGTGTGCCGGGGAGACAAACTGAATGGGGCAGTTTGCACCTCTAAACAATAGAGGCAATAGATTGAATGAAAGCTGAGAAGACATGGCAATAAACATCAGTTGATATTTCAGAGATATCTCAAAATAAAATCACATGAAACGATCTTTTAAAACATTTAATAAAATGCAGAGTTTTAGACTGATCATCTTCAGATCTGAAATATAACATGGTCAGACTTGTGGCTTTAGCTGTAGTGCATTTCTAGATTTCTCCAAGGCCCACTTCAATTTTATTTTCATAAAGATATTTCATACAAATACATTTCTAATAACTTTACAAAACGTTGAAGCTTATAGCTTTTTTTGATTATAAAAAATATTATCATTTTGACTTTACAGTAAACTGCTAGGTGTCTGCTTTCAAATGAGACCATAATTATGCTTTTAGTGCAAAGGATTCACAAACTGTATTTGTTTTAGTCTGAGTATACATTTCTTAGGATTTTTTCAAAATTTGGAAGTCAGCTTAACAGGTTAAATTAACAATTGAGATCGTTTTTTAAATGTTGATCTAACCAGCAGAAGACACGAGCCTCGGTTTAAATCCCAGTTGCGCAGGTGGGGTGTGTTGTAACACTGCGTGACAATGAGCCCCTATTATAATTAGGCTATTGTATTCTATACTTTTATCAATTTTTTTTTACCATGTGAAAAGGGTGAATAATGACAGAGTGAATGTTCATTAACTATTCATTATTATTGTTTTTAACTATGCGGTATAATTGTATTTAGTGATTTGTTTGTTGTCAAACTCAAAAATAAGTATATTTTTAATTATTAAAAAATGCAATTATTTTATTTCAAAAAGTTAATAATTGTATTTTATTGACAAAATATTTTAGTTTGTCTTGATTTTTTTTGTTGTTGATTATATCAGGTAACATTTTAAGTGCTATTTGGTCATGTTACAGTGTACTCCACCTATGGGGCATGTTGTCACATTTCACTTCCATTCTTTTGGGGTAACTCAAGAAAAAAGTTTACATTGTATTAATGAAACAAAACCACGTGTGAAGTTAATGTTGTAAAAATAAATACTCTGAACCCCAAGTGGATTTACACAAAATGAGAAAGTCAAAAAGTGCTCTCCCCTAATTTCCTCCTAGAGCTGTCTTACACAACTGTGTTTCGAAATGACAGGATTGTGTTCTGTCTGCACAATCTGAGGTGTATTGAATGGCATGTATGAAAAAAGAGCCAAGGTGCCTTTCCCAATTGCGGCAACTTTAATTTATATTATAATGTGGATATTTTGCGACAATTTCCCAGGAAGTGGCTTTTTTCTGGAACACATGGGATTGAAACGGTTCTTTGTTCCTTATTTCAATGTTGCACAATTTGCAACTTTGGATGAAAAGTGTGGCTAATGTGGAGTTCAGACCTGTGCTGGTGATGTCCAGTGTGAGGACAGGGTCTACTAGAGTCAGTGCCGCTGGCTCCCCCTTCAGGCTATCATTCAACTCCTCTTCCAATGACTCTTCTTCCCTTTCATCCATTTGTTTTCCCTCCGCTTTCAACTCAGCCATGGTTACTTCAGCCCCAAGGAACTCCTCCTGGTGTTCTTCCTGTTCACGTTTTATTTTTGTGCTGTTGGTTTGCTGAAGGGATAGGATTTGTTTGGGCTCTTCAATGCCACTGCAAAGGATGAAACGAAAACATGAAAATAATGGCACTCATACAAACACAAGCACATATTGGTATTCAGGCAGACACACATTTAAACACAAGACTAAGACTAATGTGTGAAGTCCCACCTGAGGATGTAGTTGACACAGACCACACATTGTGGCTGGGAGTTTTTACTGTTATAGATCACAGTGGCCTGAGTCTCTGCCCAAACAAAACCTCCTGCTTTAGCCAATAGCCGGTACTGTCCGGTACACACTTGTCCCTTTACAAACACTGCAGAGACAGATGTATGAAGCATTATAATACAGGTCCTTCTCAAAAAAATTAGCATATGTGATAAAAGTTCATTATTTTCCATAATGTAATAATAAAAATTAAACTTTCATATATTTTAGATTCATTGCACACCAACTGAAATATTTCAGGTCTTTTATTGTTTTAATACCGATGATTTTGGCATACAGCTCATGAAAACCCAAAATTCTCAAAAAATTAGCATATTTCATCCGACCAATAAAAGAAAAGTGTTTTAATACAAAAAAAGTCAACCTTCAAATAATTATGTTCAGTTATGCACTCAATACTTGGTCGGGAATCCTTTTGCAGAAATGACTGCTTCAATGCGGCGTGGCATGGAGGCAATCAGCCTGTGGCACTGCTGAGGTGTTATGGAGGCCCAGGATGCTTCGATAGCGGCCTTAAGCTCATCCAGAGTGTTGGGTCTTGCGTCTCTCAACTTTCTCTTCACAATATCCCACAGATTCTCTATGGGGTTCAGGTCAGGAGAATTGGCAGGCCAATTGAGCACAGTAATACCATGGTCAGTAAACCATTAACCAGTGGTTTTGGCACTGTGAGCAGGTGCCAGGTCGTGCTGAAAAACGAAATCTTCATCTCCATAAAGCTTTTCAGCAGATGGAAGCATGAAGTGCTCCAAAATCTCCTGATAGCTAGCTGCATTGACCCTGCCCTTGATAAAACACAGTGGACCAACACCAGCAGCTGACATGGCACCCCAGACCATCACTGACTGTGGGTACTTGACACTGGACTTCAGGCATTTTGGCATTTCCTTCTCCCCAGTCTTCCTCCAGACTCTGTCACCTTGATTCCCGAATGACATGCAAAATTTGCTTTCATCCGAAAAAAGTACTTTGGACCACTGAGCAACAGTCCAGTGCTGCTTCTCTGTAGCCCAAAAGTGGCTTAACCTGGGGAATGCAGTACCTGTAGCCCATTTCCTGCACACGCCTCTGGATGTTTCTACTCCAGACTCAGTCCACTGCTTCCGCAGGTCCCCCAAGGTCTGGAATCGGTCCTTCTCCACAATCTTCCTCGGGGTCCGGTCACCTCTTCTCTTTGTGCAGCATTTTTTGCCACACTTTTTCCTTCCCACAGACTTCCCACTGAGGTGCCTTGATACAGCACACTGGGAACAGCCTATTCGTTCAGAAAAAAATTTCTGTGTCTTACCCTCTCGCTTGAGGGTGTCAATGATGGCCTTCTGGACAGCAGTCAGGTCGGCAGTCTTACCCATGATTGCGGTTTTGAGTAATGAACCAGGCTGGGAGTTTTTAAAAGCCTCAGGAATCTTTTGCAGCAGTTTAGAGTTAATTAGTTGATTCAGATGATTAGGTTAATAGCTCGTTTAGAGAACCTTTTCATGATATGCTAATTTTTTTAATTTTGGGTTTTCATGAGCTGTATGCCAAAATCATCAGTATTAAAACAATAAAAGACCTGAAATATTTCAGTTGGTGTGCAATGAATCTAAAATATATGAAAGTTTAATTTTTATCATTACATTATGGAAAATAATGAACTTTTATCACATATGCTAATTTTTTGAGAAGGACCTGTATATCTCAATTTAGATCTGCATATGTGAACAGCATTTATATGAACTTACAGTTGTGGTGTGTTTTGGTCATGTGGTCAGAATCCAGAGCGTGATAGTATTCATACACCGAATGCTGCAACAGATCCACTGGATCAAACCCCAACAGCTCTGTGATCCTGTGAAAACACACAAACACACATGCTGCTCTGTGACACTTCAGCTTTCACATGTCACCACTAGATGGCGAAGAAATCCAGGCCATAAATCTGGACCTTCAGTCCACAGACTCTGCTTCAGAAAATTCATACTTCCAAACTTGTGTCTCGATATGCTCAAACCTCAGTAGTCCTGAAATTCTGTGCAGAAATACCCAGATGACCTCACAAGATTCTGATAATGACATTAGTTTTGTTAATATTTGGGCCCAAGCCCCAAAGACTGAAGTAATTTAAATGGCTTTTAGTGAATTTTGAGAACTTGGTTCATATATTCTATATAATTCACATGCATATGTACAAAATTCTGTACACATATAGATCTCATAGAGCAGGAAAACTTTTGCACTGACAGGCAACCAAACAGCATGCGCTAAACTTTTTAATACTTCTCCTAAGTGATTTTTGAGATCGGCACCGAATTCGGTCACCATGAAGTCAAGATATTGAGAGAGCTATAAATTATAACTTTATACTCATTTGAAATTGTCCTCCTGTGACATGAAATTAATCTAAATTTAAATGATTTCATCGATGTGGCTGTTGTAGTTTCTGGTCATAGGCTGTGGTAAATGTTGCGTGTTCAAATGACTTTGACAAAGTCATTTTATATTTAGCCGGATTAAATGCATATTGCACGTCATGCAGTTTCCCTAAAGCCACCGGATGGCGTTGGCGCCAGGGCTTGGGCCCATCATGGCTGCTTACAGCTATATATTTTTTCTTTCTAGTTAGGAATAATGACATGATTTACAATTATGTTATACAGTTCGCTTCTAACATTTTTAAAGGTTTATACATAGAAAAAAAGACATTTGGGGCCAGTAAAATTTGTACATTTTTTTAATTGTTTAAATCTTTTATGTTCACTAAAAACTTTTAAAGAAGAGGGTCAAATTTCTGTGAAAACGGTCAAAAACTTTTTTTTTAAACACTGGCAGGAAAAGTGTTAACAATGTACGAGTCTACAAATTTTTATCAATTTAATTCTTCTGGTGTATTATTTTCTTTATTAAAAATCTTACTGACCCCAAACTTTATATTTGCAATGAACTTTAGTCATTTTAATTGTGACTCGAGTGCCCAAAAGTCCAGCCTATAATAAATGATACTCGGGTGTTAGAATCAGAAGTTGCTGCTGTCAGCACAAAAGTATTTCGTGTTTTGCTGAGGGGAGCAGGTGTTATTGTGCAACACTGAGAAGTGCTGGGACTTTACCTCTCATCGCAGTAGGTGAAGCGCATATCTAAAGTGTGGCGGCTGAGGAACGTTCTAGAATCCAGAGGAGCCTCAATGTTTGCCGGGTGGGGAATAGGCTCACAGATAAGCACCAGGTTCATTGAACATGCATTATTTTCCTCACACACACCCTTCTCGACATCTGCTGTGTGGATATGGCCTGAACAGCGCAGCACCTGTCAGAGAGAGAGGCTGATAGGGATAAATATGTATCCAGATTCACTCTATAGATGCTTTCAGAGTAACCCTGCTGTCACAGGGTAAAAACTGAAGCACAAGTAGGGGGTGGTACCTTCCAGGAGGCAGATTTGACATTGACAGTACGCCCTCTGCTGGTCAGTGTACATTTCATCCTCAATAGAAAACTTCTGTTTGTGTGCAACTCCTTTGTTTTCTTAGACAGACCTGAAGGGGGAATGGGAGAGATGAATGTGAGTGATCAATAATGTGATTGATATATATATATATATATATATAGAGAGAGAGAGAGAGAGAGAGAGAGAGAGAGAGAGAGAGAGAGAGAGAGAGAGAGAGAGAGAGAGAGAGAGAGAGAGAGAGAACACAGATCATTACCATTCCTGTGAGCCAGCATTTCTCTGAGCTCCTCGTGATCACACGGATGAGTAAACTCAAACACACTGTGTCCAGTAAGGTCGATCTACAGGGGTAAGAAAAGGTTTAATACACAAAATTCATGTCATTACTGACGGCCTGGCTACACATTCTACAACTGGCCTCGCATTTTACAAAGGAAGGTGGATTATGACAATAGTTGATCAAAAATATTACAATAATAACTATTATATTATGCTTTCATTTCTCTCCAAAATACATTAAACTAATCAAAAGTGACAGTAGAGACACTAATAATGTTTAAAAGATTTCTATTTCAAATAAATGCTGTTCTTTAAACTCTATTCATCCAAGAATCCTGATTTTTTTTAATCCATGATTCATAAATTAGCCTTAAATTAGTAAGCATAATATGCTTCTTTCAAAAGCATACATTTTTTTATTTTATTTTTCTAATTTTGAAAATGGAAGTGTGTAATTTTTGCTCCAATAACAGCATCAAATATAACTGCAATTCAGTTTTTTTTTTTTTTATGGAAAATTTTGCGATTGTTTTGTGCCACTAGCAGGGCACATACTTCAACTTTAAGCATTGATAAGTATCAAACTGAATCAAATTATTGCCACATTTCATATTTTGTAATGTTACTGCATTATAACATTCATAACAAGATCTAATTATTGTCAATTTTTTAAAAAACTAGAAAAAGACTTCTAATGTGAGTCACACGTGCAGGTGCAATCAAGACAAGATGTTCTGAAATACACCTAAAATCACCTGAGGTAGGCCTAGACACTTGCTGACATTCTCTGACAGGTAGACAATGTCACCATCAGCAGAAAGAACCATGAGAAACCCATCCAGAGCTTTCAGATATGAACTGTTCCACTGAGAGTCCAATTCAGTCTCAGCATCCAGTATATCTAAAGAGAGACAGAGATGAACTCATGCAGACAATTTCACTGCATGATCTCACTGAACATTTGTCCTCTCTCACCTGTATTCAGCAGCTTACGCAGGCGCAGGTAACTGAGTGTGAGTCTCATGACTGATGCTTTATCCAGGTTAGAGGTGATACTGTGGGGGAAGGGAAGTTCTCTGGCCAGTTCATAAAACACCTCTGATTCTTTTCCTCTCCGACAACGTGCTGCATCTCGGGATTTCTCCTTCCTTCGCTCTGAGCTCACCCTATCACAAACATACACATGCATATAAATCATATAAGAGGGCCATGTGCTCCTGTCAAACTGTCAAAAACATATCATAGAGCTTTAAAATACACAGCATTTAAACATGCTGCCGTGCTGCAAAAGGGTGCTGCAACAAATGTCGACTACAGGATATGATGCCACACTAATAAATTAAAAATAAACAACTATATTATAATGTATGTATCTGTGTTGTGTTGTGTTGTGTTGTGTTGTGTTGTGTTGTGTTGTGTTGTGTTGTGTTGATTTGTGTTGTGTTGTGTTGTTGTGTTGTGTTGTGTAGTTTTGTGTAATTTTATGTTCTGTGTGAGGTCAGGCATGGCAATTCTTCTGAACTGAGGACAGTTGCTTTATTAGCAGACTCGATGGGGACACGGCAGGTAAAACCACTCTCTCTTACACACACACACACACACACGCACGCACACATGCACACACAAACATGCACAAAGATCCTACTGTACAGTTACTGACATCATGATGTTTGCCATGAGCTGTCCTCAGGGCAAATATGGAAAACCCAGAGCTCATAAAACATCCATGGACAAGACTATACAGAGATGTCAACAGTGTTTAATTAACTCTCATTGATTTATATTTCTCTCTCTCAAGATTTAATTTATGAGAAACCTTAGTGTTCATTGTTAAAGCCATCAACATTACACATTTATAATAATAATTTATAAAAAAAAATTATTATTACAGGTCTGAAGGTCACATTCAGTTTGGTTCCAACTTCACATACTATCTGGGTTGGATTATACACTGTAGGGGGAGTGGGATAAGATGTGTAAGTGGGTACAATTTTGTACATGTGCTAATGTATTTGCCATATAATGCCATGTGCTTATGTATTTGCCATATATTGCCATGTGCTTATGCTTTTGCCATATTGACATGTGCGTATATCTGTCATTTACAGTTGGCTGTGACAGATGAACATGAGAAATATGAAACGCGTGTTTTTGTTCTAGAAATGTTTCTATGGTAAATTTTCTAAATGGGAAGTACATTTATTTTTCTGTCATTAGAATGTTTACAATCATATAGATCTAATGATTTTCTACAGGTAATCGTTATGCCAGTAGGTGGTGACAAGTGACTGAGTTTATGTTAATGAGTGAGTCACTGACTAATTTATTCAAAACACTTGTTCATTCAGATTGGACACAAATGCTATTAATGGTGTAATATGGAATAAAAACCCTTACTTAAGAGGCACTTAACTACACTTAATCGACAGCTTAGAAATCATACCAAGTCATATTTTTTGAAAGTGTAAAACAAATGCAGGGGATTTAGGGGATATAATATACAGGTTATACAGCACATCATTAATGATGTCTAGTCAAATCATTATGTCTCTAAGATGTCTCAATAAAACACTAAAACATATGTTGGGCCCCTCATGAGACAAGATATGGCTATACATTAAAAGATGAAAATGTACACACAAACATCCACTCTTGAACTCTGAGCTCATTTTAAGGTCTCTACGCTGCTACAGTGCAGTTAGAGCGTCTGGATGCTGGCCAGCCAATCGTCTTAAAAGCGAATGCTATAGAAACCACCTAGTCGTCTCACCCCTCTTCCTGTCTGTTTCTCTGAATCACTCCCCCAGTTTGAGCATTATCTGCAAATGTTATTTCGGATACAAAAGAAAAGTGAAGACAAAAAAGGACGCTAGTGATTTACCAACACATACACAATAGCTTTCAGTCACCCAGCTGGCCTTTTAAAAAATACAATGAAGCAAACAGGGATTAATGAGGTCTTATTATGTGTATGTACTTGAGATGCAGTGGACATGCTTAGCACACAACAGCACACAGTTGAAGGCCTATTACTAATACATTTCTATCATTAGCATATCTGAGTAACCTTCACACCAGAATGACCTTGACTACACAGTAGCCATGCCTCGTAGCCACATTAAGCAGGATCCTGGTTTAGGTTTTGTTAGTGGTCAGTTAGTGGTCAATAAAATATTATTTTATTGTAATATAATATTATTATATATATATCAAATATAATATTATTTTTTATCATTTGTGAATATATTATCATGTGAATATATAATAGCCCATTTTTTGAATATTTAATTTACATGCCTATATCTTTAACATTTAGATATCCATCTAACACTCACTTTAAAACACTAATTTAATAACTCATTTAATAAACTTAAAGAGGACCTATTATGCTCCCTTTTTACAAGATGTAAGGAGTATTCAGAAGTCACCAGGATGTATCTATGAACTTCAGCTCAAAATACCCTACAGATAATTTATTATACCATGTTGTAAATGCCCATTTTTGAGCATAAGGGAAAACATGCTGTTTTTAAGCATTTATCTTTAAATGCAAATTAGCTCCTGGTTTTGATTATCGTCTCTGTTGCGTTCACACTCATGTGACATTATAGTTCTTCATCATCATGCAAGTTTATTATCTGTATGCCTTTTAAAGCCATGTAAGTCTAAACATCTGACTATCCGAAGAACAAGCGTCCCTCCAGTATTAAACTGAGTTCTCTTCCACATTTTATTGTGCTTAAACTGTCAAATACCAACATGGTTATGCCAAAAAACACACAAAGTTCACATAAACACAGTCGGTTATATCTGTGAACGTAAACAGCAAGTAACAAAATTGCATGTGTATATTAGATCTATTTATTAAAGTGACAGCAGCATTATATACAGTACCAACTGATAAATATACTATTAATATGAATAAAACAACAAAAGAAAAACAAAATCACTCACATCTCCTGATTGACAACTTAAGTAGCATCAATAATTATACATTTCTTATTTAAATGCTTCTGTTAAATGCTATACCAAGGAAATAAAGTGTACAACTCACTCTGGACGGGATCCGTAAGCTGTCGTAGGCGGGGCCTGTGCATTGTGATGTCACATTGCATAGAAACTGCAAACGGCTTATGACACTGCTTATGATTTATGGGGTGTAAAAATGGAGGGGGTACATTTTTACCGTTATAGGGTGGTTGTGTAGACACACTGCCAACATATTTATGTTCAAAAGTGAATTTTGCATAATAGGTCCCCTTTAATACATTTTAAAACTAATATTTAAAGAAAATGTTATACTGTACATTATAATGTGGCTATGCATTTAAAACAGCTGATTTGAGTTTTTTGGGGTTTTAATTTTTTTTTTAATAAAATAAAGACATTTTAACATTGAACATTTATCGATTATCAGGAAAAATTTACTGTATATTTAAAAATAGTGCATCTTTACCTAGTGTTCATCACCGAAAGAGGAACTGTGGACACCTTTTTCATGACCTGTCAAGAACTTTGAATTAAACTCTGAAAGGTTCTCCATACAGTGTACTGTAGAATATATTGCTGTAGGAGGATACAAGTCACAGTACAGTCGTTCTGTAGGAAGTCACAGATGCTGTTTTGAGATAATGCAAAGTCTCATACCCCAAAAGTAGCATGGTGGAACAATAAGCTAACCACAAACCTCTGCTGAGAGAACATTAAAACATCAAACAGCACCATGTACAATCAACGAGTCGACAGGATCTTACACAACCATTCAAGTTGTAAGTTATTAGTATTATTATTATTATTATTTTTATTATTTTACAATAAGGTTACATTTGATAACATTAGTTTATAGTTAATGCATTTGCTGAAATTCTTAAACTTGCTTGAACATATGAAATGTAAAATGTTAACAATGTATACATGTAGAAATTAACCAAAATGAAATGCTTTAAAGTATAGTATAGGTCATGATGATACCTTTTGCTTTAACAAATTTTACTGAACTGACCCTTGTAAAGTGTGTAACCATATGAACAGCTTTGATCCCGACTGTTGTGAACTAAAACTGTGTATCTAATATACCAAAAAGAACAAAAGCAATTATGCTGTTATAATATTCTAGAAGTCATCTCAGATGTGCTGAGCCAGACTGTGGAGAGCAGACAGACGGAGCCTTTAGCATGATCACAGTCCCTCTGTGAGACGCGCTGTGCCCCTCAGCATGTTTTAATAATAATGATCCAATAAGCTTTCTGTCAGTCAACATGCTCTCTGTTTTCCCTCCTTCTGACCAGTACAAACTGCTTCCTGCAGGGGACTAGATGATTCATTATTTATGGCTCACACACATAAGGCACACTTACTATGGTCTAAATATTTCAGCAAGGACAGTGAACACACTCTTGCAGGTAAACATTTCTGCTTAATGCATCTCCACTACATTTGCAACCTTGACCATAAGTATGTACAATGTTAATGGGTATAACCAGAAGAGATGTTTACGCTATGCTAGATGCTCTCTTTCTGAACTTTAAAACAGCATAAGCAGAAACATTCAGAGTGCGTGCGAGAAAGTTGTTTAACAGGACTGATATAGGATAATGTCAGCTTTTCAATAGAATCTAGGTTAATGCCATTATGTCGTCCTTTAAAGCGCTCATGAAACATTTAGAGCTTCTTGGCATCCTGTGGATATGTTATTAAACGTCATAACACATACAGTAAAAGCTAACATTGCCCTGCATTAACCACAGACCTGTTAACGAAATCCGTACTGAAAGAAGCCAATTACAGAACCCACGATGAGACGTCGAGAACATTATTCAAGCAAAGGTCAACATCCTTTAGCAGCTATCTGATAAATACAAATTCTCTTCTATTTACAAATTCTGTTTCTTAGAAGACTAATGGCTGGTTTGATAAGTGCAGGAGCAGCCTAACCTTTCTCAGCTTCATTTTACACTCCTGCGAATGACAGCACCGACAGGCCACAAGCTGATAGCACACAGGGGACCTTTACAATAGAGCCAAGAGGAGAGGTGTCAGCTGATCCAGAGCAAAACACAAGTGCTAGGACAGAGGGCTTTCAGAGAGCAGAGCAACACCAAAAGATCTTATTTTCATGTGTTTGCATATTTAAAAAAAGGCTTATAATTGCATGTATTAAATGGAATATTTCAAATCAAAATACTGCCCTGTGCTACTTAATATACACTTGTAATTCTATGTTTAATATAATTTAAGTATTATAAACTATTATATTAAAGTGTAAATTCTAAAGCATTGTAAAGTGCATTACGTGCCACCTCCTAAAAACCAAAAATTCGCCCAAATGAAAATGGGGTGCAAGAAATATGTTCTTATTTTAAAATGCTGACTCTTGAATAGATTTAAGCACTTAGCTTTAATTAAATGGCACTAGGCCGTATCTTCCAGCAGGACTCCTGAGTGATTTTAAAGGAAGAGATGATCAATCAAACCCACTATATGTGATGTGGAGATTCAACAGGTTCATCAGAAATTCTTCAGCACTGCATGTGCAACAAAACGTATTAGAATTGACAGACAAACCCTAGTCTCAGACGTCACGGACCATTGGCTGAACGTCTGATGAATATGGCACACAAAATTGGAAACACTTCAGGAGTTTCAGAGTCGTCATCTGAATTCTACAGGATGACGCGTTCTTTAGCGTCTCATTTCGAAGCCTGCGTCCTCCGGAGGTCGCAGTTGAAGGCTGCATATGTAATCGAGGCGGTCTTATTTAAGAAAATTTGCCGTTAGATTGCAAAGAAAGTAAGAAATTACAGTATTTTATACCTCACAAGGAATAACCAATTTCATAACAGTTACTTTTCTTAAAATCCCACATCCTTGATGATGTATGCAGCCTTCAAATGTGACCTATGGAGTATGCAGCCTTCAAAATGAGACAGCTTATGATGCTGTGATGCCAAACCCCATTATGGAAAAAGCAAGATGACATGTTTACAACTTACCGCATCAACAAAATGCTGGAGGCAAGTTTGTGGCATACTCTTTAAAATACATCCAAGCGTTTTACCCACAGGTCTGTAATTGTAGGTACTGTGATTGGTTGCTTTACGTGTCAGTAAGATGGCCTGGTCCTTGGCTAATGAAAGCTGCTATGGAGTCTGAAGGTCTGGCTACACAAGACTAGACAAACTCAAACCCAGATCTCTTTGAGAGGACCAAAATGTGAATCAAGAGCTCAGTTATATATATAGAATTCTATCTTTGTAGAATATCTTGTCAGTGTCAGTGATGGAGAGTCGGTTTGTTTTAAAAACAAATTTAGGAAGCAATTATTTTAGTCTGGCCACACAAAGATTTTAAGCCTGATTTGCACCCTCAAAGTTTAGTACGATTCGAGGCTTGTCACAAACTACTTTTTGCTTTTTACAATTATTTAATTGCTCCCGATCGAGTCAGAGCATTCCCCAATCTCAAATGCTAAATTATTAATTCTAATTTTTGATATTTACGACTCTTGTTCAGACCGTCTGACTGGATACCGGCAATTGACAATGAGTGAACCCCATATGTCATATTGGGAGCCTCAATGGAATGGGAAGTATATCTGAAACATCTGCATGCATTAGATAATTTCCAAATCACCTCCAGATCACGCTGCAAACTGTACAAGCCATCTATAGAGCCTTCTCAACCAAGACTTCACCCATAATCTTTTTTTCAGTTTCTGTTTTTCACTGCAAAACAGTGCACACGCCAGGAGAGCCAGCTGACGACATTGTTGTTTCCAACATGCGTTTAATCACGCGAGTTTCTGTGAGTTTATATGGAAATCCCACAGTGAAATCACTTCTACAATTGGCAGGTGTGTGCACGTTTGGAGGATTATGGTTGAAACTGTCCTTATTTCTTGCAATTTCTTGTTTTCCTTTCTCTTTAGCGTGTTATAGTTGTTATAAGATAGTAGTTGTAAAACATCTGCATAGTTACAAAGCTCAAAGTCTCAAACCCAAAGAGATTTTCTTTGTAAAAGTTAAGGCTCAGCCACACCTTCCTAAAACACTTAGTTCAAACACACCCCGACATTTCTATACACCGGTATGTGGGTGCAGAGTTTCATAACACTGCCCAAATTCATGCGCAAAGAAAGGAGTAACTTTTATCCACTGTAGTATTGTTGTCGCCGGCACTGCCATGCTGTGTTCTGTGTTGGGAAAGTCAAACTACTTCTGGAAGGCCAAACAAAGTGGGACAATCTGAAAACAGTGTGGCCAAGCTTTAGTTACAACACTGTTCCAGAACAGTACAAACCAAATATTCCACTGTGGGGTGCGCATTGTTGATCAATTAGCTTGGTCATCTGCATCATCTGGATCAGATTTGGCTTGAATTGATAAGGTAGCACCGACATTATCATATGTCAATATTGCTTTAGTTTGAGAGCTGATGTTCCAAATATGGAAAGAAGTGGGACATTTCCATCAAACGGCTGAAGGCCCTGTCCCAAATGTCACCCTAAACCCTCACGGTCTTCCTCTAAATCCATAATGCCGCTTTGACTGCCAGGAAGAAGTCCGCTGCGTAACCCTCACCAGTGTGGACTCAGCAGAAGTACGCATCGAGGGCACATAAGGGCCGCAAAGGGGGGCACTCGCGAGCACCCTTCCACGACCTAAAATGACAACTGAAACACCCTGCAGTCTTGTGGACTTAACAGACACGGGCATGCAGCGGCCATTGTAAGTCCACAAGACCGAAAGTGCACATGAAGTCTGCCTTTTGGGACAGGACAAGTGTCAGACTGATCACAATGCACTGGATCGCCAATCACTGCAAATTGCAGTTTTCAGGGCGAAGAGCGTTGTAAAAATTGATGCGTTTCAGAAAGAAGGGGCATAGATGAGCAACAATAATGTACAGTATGTGTAAAATAATAACTTTTTTAAACCTAAAACTTCGTTAACACATTGCATTAAAATATACAAAATAATGTTTTTTATAACCATCATATGACCCCTTTAAGGCCTGGGAAACATTTTCACATTTGGACTGATTTTCAGCATTAATAGAAAGTGCATGCTTCGAATACACTTGCAACATTAAATGTGACCAAAAAAAAACAAATGGAGGACGAGCGACGTCGTCAGGTGGTTCTCTAGGCATGAGTTTGTCCCTAGATATCCGCAAAACATGGCTAAAAATGTTACCATAAAGCATTTTTGTATTGTAAGCATATTGCTACTTATTTGTTGTCCGAGTCCAGTTTGTTGAGATTCAATTCATAAAAAGTAGCCTAATTTACAACCTAAAAATAATTAGCATTTTCACTCTATTGACTCCTGTATGTGTTTTGAAGTATCATACAATCAAGTCACATATCAAGTAGGCCTACTGTACGTTTTATTTTGAACATTTCTGCTATTCATCTATTAAAGTAAGCTATAAGTTACTTGTTGGACCATATCATGTCCTTCAGTTCTACTCAGTTTTTATATCCCAAACGTCGATAACTCGAATCGGACATGTCGCTGCTTCCTCCATAGGTCACATTCAAAGACTGCATTTCATAAGGCGGTTTCTTAAAAGTGAGTAGGACTCACCAAATGCGACCTTAGAATGAGCCCTTCTTTTACAGGAATTCGTAGTGTGCTGTGCATGAGGTGTTTCCTTCGCTGCTGCAGATAAACCACAATTCTTTGCGTCGCTGTTTACAACCGTCATTTTTTTTTATAGATTTTATTTTAAAAAATGGCACCACCGCCAGATATACAGTACATGCAAACTTTGATGTGGTGTTTAAATGTAACACTGGTTTCACACTGCACACGTTAGCAGGGCATACTGCCAGTTTTTTCGGCCCTAATGTTAACAGATAAGCATTCACATCGCACGCAGAGGCGGCGCGAGTCTATTTTTGCCGCACTGCTCACGCTGAATTAAAGTCGCAATGCATAGTTCTATAGCACTCCTGAGAGTACTTCGACTCAGCGCAGTAAAAAGTCCCGGGTGAAACATCCTCCCTCACATCTGTCCCTCCCCCAGAAATGAGAGAGGGAGGGGGAGATGTGAGGGAGGATGTTTCAGCCGGGACTTTTCACTGCGCTGAGTCGAAGTACTCTCAGAAGTGCTATTCCGCCATACATTATAGTTCTCCTTTTTATTCCGCTTAGAAAAGCAGCATGTTTTATTTTGTCATCATACTTGATTGTTCAACTATTTGTGTAACTGTATTTAAATAGGGAAAAACGTGGAGGTGTTTGGTCGCTTCTAACTTGATCTCTGTTTGGTACCATAGTGAATGAACTGGGCTTAGTGGGCTAAGCTAAATGCTATCAGATCGTCACCGCGCGTCAGAGAGAGATTAAGTGCACGCACTGAGACGAGAGAGGTAGGCTATGCATCAACTCGTTTTAGTTAAGGGAGTAACATATGAAAAAGTGGTTAAGTATCCAAGTAATTCAAGGATGAAATGGCAATTTTAATTCATTCAAATACATAATATAAAACTGCATCAATTATTTTCATTAACTGACCAAAGTATTACAAATGTGAAAAGGATACATAAAAAAATGCATTTTAAAGTTAGACTTTAAATTTTGATGTTAATTCCACTATTGTAGCTATTATAATTGTTCTACAGTCTATAGCTACACAGTAAAGTTCAATTACTTGAGAAGTAACTGTAATTCAATTACACAAAAAATAAGAGTAATCCCTTGCTTTACTTTTTCAAGGGAAAGGTAATTCAATTACAGTAACTAATTACTTAGTAGCCTAACTAGTTACACCCAACACTGCCTGCCAGCACCGCTTGCGCGTGCAGTGTGAAACCGGCGTAAGTAGTTTCAAGCTTGTTTTTGGTTTTTAAGCTGCATTAGCCTACCTCAAACAGATAGTTGTGGTAAATTTGATTGCAAGTGATCAGTACCTTTTTAAAAGTTTAGAACAGTAGGCTACATTACTGTCAAGGAAACATTTCATTTTCAAGTTATAAATAATTTCCATTCATAACTAGCAAGCTGAACGTGTTGGCATAGCAACGTGATAGGCTACTTCCTGATTTAGGCAACTCGTATACTGCATCCTTCACAGGATATGTCCTCCGGATGACGCAACCTTCGAAAATAAATGAAATAAGACACAGCTTATGTGAGGCCGAAATCTGGATACGACATCGGCTCAGTTCGATTCGTGAATGAATCGTTTAGACCGACTTAGTGAACCGGTTCACCACAACCTATACAAGCGCAAATCAGTTGTGCTTGAGAGTCAGTCTACTTTTCTAAAGCATTACTGTTATATCTCAAATTATTCTGAGTTTGTAACCAGGCAAAATCTTCCAACGTCTGCAAATGTGAGAAAAATACTCTCGTCACAGACTCAGTTTCATACAGGGGTGTGAATTATAAATGTTACAACAGGTTATCCGTGAACTATTGAGACTACGCATAGCAGCCAGAAACAAAGGACAAAACAGAATTAAATCAACAAAATTGTTGTCAAAACAAGTCCATATCTTAAAATAAACGAGTGCTTGCTTTGCATACCTTTTTTTTCCAGGTGCGATTGAATCCATAGTCAAACGGGACTCCAACACACACGCAGAAGGGGGGAAAAACCTTCGCTAAATCCCTTGTTCGCTCAAATTTGTCCAGTCTTAGGTGTGCTATTACAGTAAGCCCTGCATGAGTTCCAGTGTTCGGGTGATAAAGTTGAATTAAGTTGAAGTGATGCTTCGCCTTTTCCTCTCTCGCTTTCTCCGCATCTGCCTGACGGTTGATGTGGGCGCGCAGTCACATGCCTCGGAGCAGTCGGGAACGCGCAGTGGTGCTCCAGTGAGGATATTTCTGGAACGAGAACCCTCCGATGGCCATTATACGCTCATGAAGAAGCTGCACCGCGCTCGTTTCATGGATGTGTTTAATACATTAAAAATAATTGGATATATTCAGCATTCTTGAAGTCAAGTGTCACGGTTTCCAACAAATAGCCTAGATCACGTGCAGAACGACGATTTTGCACAACTCCAATAGGAAAAGATGTGATTAAAATAAATTAGTAAATAAGAAAATAATGATTAGCCTATAGGCTATATATACTCTTGTGAATATACACTCGTGTCACAATAGAAATTGAGTCTTTGTACAAGAAACTATGTATTTTAAATTTTGAGGATGATCACATTTGGGGGTCTGTGGCTTCTAAAAGATTAAAAACTCCAGACTTGAGTAAATAAATTCAAATAAAATCAGAATTTATTCACAAAGCACAATAAAAAAAAATTAAAAAACAGTAGTTGACTGTTTTGTCAACTGTGTTGTACAAAACCAAACTAAAATAAACCTAAAACATAAATATAAACAATAAAGAGCACAATGCAATGAGAAAAACTGGAGCAGGCTATACACCGAAACACCAATACATCATGGGGCCTCAAATATCTAGGAACTGTTATATGCCTGGGAGTAAACCTTAGTAAAACTTGGATATAAATTCAGATTGTGACAAAACTAATCTTGAGAGACTACTCCACAGCAACAACAGAAAAATCATGGTCACCTTTCAACTTAAAACTTTAACCATCAAGAATCTTTGTTTAGAAGGCCTCAAAGTGTTTGGATTTAAAAGTTCACATATTTAAGAGCAGATCTGGTCAGAGATTTAAAAACAAAAAGTTACATTTTAAAATCAATTCTGTAACAGACCGGCAGAAAATGCAAAGAGCACAATACAGGAGTAAAATGATCAAACTTCCAGGTGCCAGTCAAGAGTCTGGCAGCTGCATTTTGAAGCATCTGAATTCGATTAGATTGACTTATTACAATATAAGAAAGATAATTTAAATAAAGAGAATATAATAAATAATAAAGAGAATTACAATAATCAAGCAGAGATGACACATGCATGGATCACTCTCTCAAACTCTGAAAAGGATTTAAAAAAAAGTTCTTATAGCTTTTGATAGCAATCTTAATTTTAGGGGGGGGGGGGGGGGTAGATTTAACTACATAATTTATCTGTTTATCAAATTCAGCATAGAAATGAAATTACACCCCACGCTTGGTAAAAATGGACCCCAAAGGGTATAGCAAGAACAAAACAGAGGCCAAAATGGAGCTTTGGTGAGGAAGGAAAACTATCGAGACAAACAGAGAATGTTCTGTCATCAAGATCAAATGCCACAAGGGCTTTTCACACTGAGCTTAACCGGTTATCGGCGTTCTAAACACAGCTTTTAACCCTGGGTAAGGGAACGTATCACACTTGAAATCTAGATGCGGGGTTAACACCACTTTTTACCCTGGACTATAAAATCATGCTCTGGAAATAAAAATGCACTACTTTTGCTGTGTTAACTCTGCATCGTGGTGCCAAACTTGTGCAGTGGAAAACAATGCCGTTTTAGAATTTTAAAGCTAGACGCAACCGACAGTCAATTGTGTGTGTCATATTATATATGAAAGCAACCGACAGTCACCCGACAGTCAATCGTGTGTCTTATATATCAAAGTCCCTTTAAGACAAGTCATATCACTCGGCGGCCATCTTTGAAATGCCTCTCGGGCATGCAAGTGCAGCTCCTATCTCTTTGAACGGGGAAGCATTATATTCTCCAAAACTGTTCACCAAGCTTATGATTAAATTTCATGTTTGAAATCACCAAATGAAATCAAACAACAAATGTCTAAAATTCAGCATTTTTCAGCCTGGACAAAGATAATGTGCAATCCTAAACATGCATGTGTCTAACAGCAACTGCAGAAAGTGACACAATACTATACTAATCAAAGATTAGCTCTTTCATTTAGAAGGCAAGGCTTATTCATCATATTGGGCGTTGCACTTTCTCCCATTCTTAAAGGTCCACTGAAATTAAAATGTAAGTTTTTTAGCTTTTAGTATGACTGTGTTAGCCTTAAAGTTATGAATAAGCTGGTATGTTCCAAAACTATGACAAAATTTGCATTTAGGATATAAGCATTGAAAATTTACAGTCTCCCCCTTCCGTTTAAAACGAATCTCAGATTTTGGTGACATCATCGCAGACTTCACTTTCTCGTCAAATCTTCTGTCCAATCAAAATGCTCTCTAGAATCTAAAGCCCGCCCCCTATACTGCCGAAGCTAAAACGCTAATAGGCTGAAATCGGTCATGAGTTGTTAACACACATTTACTAATTTCTACATGGTGAAAGGCACATAGCATTTATGTGATAGGAAACGATTCAGTGTAAATATGCTTTCATTTGAGGCGAATAAAGTCTGGTTTCATGTTAGTTTCACACACCACGGCAGCGCACACACCCCAATGGCTCTGGTCTAAATTTAGACTACAGACACAAGAGCGCAGCGCGGATCATATGCGCAAGTCCGCGCAGACAATAAACATATCGACCCATTTGAATTCTGCACAGAATGTTGCAATTCAAAGGGATTTGGAGGAGATTATGGTGGTAAACAGTGTTAGAGGAAACTGGCTTTACCAACAAAGAAAGAAGAAGGTCCGCTCTTGCGCTCTAGTCAAACTGTATATTAACGAAACGCTATTGGCTGTTTCAAAAAAGGGGAGGAGCTGCTAACAGCTGAAGCCGTTTCAGGGGAAATTACGTCACACATTGAATAATGCGGCGCGTTTCAAGGCACTTCAGTGGACCTTTAAATGGGTAGGCTACTTCAGCGCTAGGAAGATGAATCTGTATTTAAATGGGTCATAAGTAAATGCACTTTTACAAGCTGATTGTATGGAAATGTGTGTTGGCAGTGTCTGTACACAACCATTTATAATAAAAATCCATCAAGTGTCATTTTTAGTTTTTTTTAAAATCTCCTTATATGTTTTCCCCTGTGGTGGAACAGGAGCTTTGTGCCCTGGATGTGCATCCCACAATACGGGCCAACATTTCTAAAGAATGCTTTCAGCACCTTGTTGAAGTAGTGGCACGTAGAATTAAGGCAGTTCTGAAGGCGAAAGGGGTCATAATAATCCTTCAGGTGAGTGTAGCCTATATATATATATATATATATATATATATATATATATATATATATATATATATATATATATAGTCTTTGCTTATATTCACGTGCTATGCAAATATGCAAATAAGGATTTTAACCAGGGGTTTAGAAATGTATGGTGTAAAACTGCAGTTTATAAATACCCAAGATTAAGTATAGTATAAGCAGTATGAAAGACAACCAGGATTCCGAGAAGCATCACTGAGTCCACTATAGGGTACCGGTACTTTGATTATTTTGTAATGCAACACAGTTTGCTGTGTAACTGAATAATTTTTTATAATTTTATTAATGACATGCATTTACTAGCTATAAAAGGTCCTTTACTTTTCCCATTAAAAGAGACATGTCAACAAACATTTTCCAGCCCCTGAAAATTCTGGAAAGATGTTCTTTTCCCCAGACTCCAGCCCTGTGACCACGACGAGACGTGCAGACCAGCATATACCCTGTGTCTCATCCTTTTCCACAACTCAGTGGAAAAAAAACTCTGAACATTTCCCTGAAACAGGCTCTAACACGTGTGGAGTTAACTACTAATTTTCCAAAATTAGTGTGTTGACCTTTCTCACTTTAAAGTTTTTGTAATGTTCAAGGAACTTCAGGTTTGGAGCAGGTTTAGATATTGAAGCGAGAGCAAACAACTAGGATAAATGAGTTCATGGCCATGCATGCTCCATCTCTGTGAGAGAGAAACATTTTCTCCGGTGTAGTTTCCAGCTTATGGACTGTTCCTGCCAGGTCTATTATACAGTGTGTTTGGAGAAAAGGGTCTCTGGGACATTTCGAATTTATTAGCATTGCCTCAGCTGGATTGCAGTAAAGAACTGTGATGTGTATATGAATGTGGAAAGGAGATGGACACGTGCCAACTCTAATCTGCAATAATCTCCATCCTCCTGTTCAGAGATGATCTCTCCATCCCTCAGCAGCGGATGAATGGACACGAGGGACTTTGAAGGGAAGGATCAGAGAAACGTGCAAAGATCTTTTGCGTAGCACTCCGTTGATGTAGTACAGTGAAAGCTATAAAAACATGCATGTATTGTTTCCCTGTCAAGCCTCATTAGGAAAGAAAAATAAAAATAAAAGAACAAGTGTTTGAACACACTTGCCTCTTAAACAAAATGTGTAGCAATGATACATCTGAAGATGTCTTGATGTCTTTTTTTATCCACAGGGACTCCTGAACTAATCGTTACACCCTTCATTTATCAAGACAGAAATCAATAGAATAAACAAAATCAGTCCATGACGAGGTTTCGGAGCTGAAGTGGTGCTAAGACTGAAATGGATTTTCTGCATCCAATAAAAGGGATACGTATAAGCAGAAGAGAAATCAATAAAATGTAATTATAGCCCAATGGACCTGGGAATGGCTGGAAACTGATCTGTCACCAAGGCCTTTAAGAGACGCATTACAGAGGGCTAATTTTATAACAGCTGGAATGAGTTTAGAAGCAAATGGGAAGGACAGTAGCCTGTCGCCAATACACAAACTGACAATTAAATCAGGGCCTTACAGTTCCATGTCAGCTTGTTCAATTTGTCTATATTGATATGTATTCTAATCCAAAATATTGCATGCATGCTAAGAAAAAAAAAAATCATAATATTTAATTCTGCATGGATAAACAAATCTAAAGAAACCTATGAAATGTCCAAATGTATGTTATATATGCACATTACTGTTCAAAAGTTTAGGGTCGGTTTAGGGTTAATATATTTTGAAATTTAATTTATTCCTGTTATGCAAAGCTGAATTTTCAGAAGCCATTACTATAGTGGTCTGTGTCACAGGATCCTTCAGAAATCAATATGCTGATTTGGTGCTAAAGAAACATTTCTCATGGTTGTAAAAGGTTTGTTTCATTAATAAGAAATACAACCTAAGAAGAAACCCCTTATCATATTTGTCATTGGAATAAATGTCATATATATATATATATATATACAAAATAAGGCTGTCAGCATGAGCAGTCAAGCAAGAGCCATTCAAAACCGGAGACTCGCAGTAACAGAAATTGCATTTCATAGTGCACCGAGGGGGGAAAAAATCAAGTCATGCAGAGAACAAACAATCTTACAGCATGAATGGTCTGATGTGAAGAGATCAGCCATCTTACAGACCAGCAGTATATCTGGGGAATGAACCATCACCAGCATTCACAATGAATGGGTCTATACAAAGGGCCACAGTAATAGAGATGTGTATGGAAAAAGATGAAGAGATGCTGAAAGATGTATAAAAGACTGATAATACAGAGAATAATTGTGGTAACTGGCATTGAAGGATCAGGAAACCCCTCCGTGTGTAGACTGTTATGAGTCATTCAAACACCACAAGAGTATCCTTTACCATACAAGGATTTCCGTGTCTGCCTACCCCCACATCGCCAAAGACTGTAAATGGCTCTGAGCACATAAGTCAGCACTGTTTCTCTTGGTCTTCAGTCTTGTAGTCTCCCACAGGAAAGAGGGCTGCTGACGTTGATTCTCCAACTGGGGCTGGGCCAGACTTGTAAGGGCAAGTAGCTTAATGGGATCTCCCATGACATCTCCAATGTTTTTCTCATTTAAGATCAGATATCTGTTGTTTATAATATTTATTTGCCTCCATTCACCACTGCTAGCAAAAGTGTGATATGCATGATATGGCAAAATCCGTTTTTTTTACTGAGGTAGTGGAAATTGAAAAATGTTCTCAAGACACTCATTACTATTCTTATTAGGTTAATGTTTCCCTTAAAGCTTGACTCCACCTTGCAAGCAACACATCAGCCACCAGTTGAGGATCCATCCCAATTGAGTGGTGCAGGTATGATGTCACTTTGTAGGCCAACCGGCAGTTTCCCTGGACAAAAAACCCAATAGGATTCCCCGCTTTGTTTTAGATTATCGGGTGGGAAAAACAAGCTCCTTGATCAACAAAACTTCCATGTTTTGTTTTTTTGTCCATCAAGATAATTATTACAGATGAACGCAACTTTTATTAACATTGAAGCCTAAATGCAGTTGCCAGAAGCAAAAAGCTAAAGATCCATAAAGCTAACTATTTCATAACATACCGTTTGAGTTTAAAAGTGGACTGTTGTGGACTGATTAATGTCCCTGACAGCCTCTGTCCCATATAGCCGCTTAGCAACCGCCTTTTTCCAAGACACGTACGGCTTTTTAAAAACAATCACAAGTGGGATAATACTGATGTATTTAAATAATAAAACGTGAAAGTGTCTTGTCTTGACCTTGTGTTCATGACAAACCTTATTTTAGCCATTTAAAAAAATCGCATTTTAAAAAAAAAACCATTGACTTCTGGACGATGGAAAGGAAGCGCTAAACTGCGTTGTCATGTCATACCTGAACTACTCTGTTGACTCTATTACGATGTTGCATCATCTTCATGAAAGAAGAAAAAAAGAAAAAAAAAACTCTCTTAAACCAGCCTAAACTGGTTTCCTGGTCTTAGCTGGTCGTTATTGAAAAAAAAAGGAAAACACACATTGTCCAATTTACGTAATCTTATTATTTGCGCTCTACGCAACAAAATTGTGTTTCTCTTCTAAATGTGATTTCTTTGCTTTCAATTGATGTAATTCTCTTAAATGTGCAATCTACTAGATTACATTATTTGGGGTTAATGTGAACCAATCAATTACTCGAACATGATTTTTGCTGAAACTGTAGTTCCCAGCATGCTTTGCGTGACTTGACGAAAAGAGTAAAATTGTTGAAAGTGTTATTTTATGTGTTTTTTGGACAAAATTAGATAAGGGGGAGACTTTGTTTAGTGTTTAATTATGTTTGAATAATTAGAACCATTTAAATTATACTGGGTTACCATAGTGGAGAAGAGCGGAGCGATTGCTTAGGCTGTGGACTGCGACAGCACATGTCATTAAAGAGCATTTCAAACATAGCACTAGACACATTCATTATGTGCTATTGCTGGCTAATAGAATGAAAGCTAGCTAGTGAAGTCTTATAAAGCAGTCAAGTGACCACAAAAATATAGAAAAAAACTAAATGAGCTTGTGATTTGATTAAAGAGGCAGGGTCTCAAAGCCCCCCTGTGCACACCATGTTGTTAGGAAGCCATATTAAAATCATTTTGAGACTACTCAATTGGGTTACTTAAATATTAGTTAATTCCATGATGTTGAAGTTATGTGAACAAATTGTGTTTGTTTAGCTTAATTGAATCATGTGGAACCGATGTACATGATTAAATCATGTAAATCCAACACACATTTTTTCAGTCTGATACTGGGCCTACACTGGATGTGTCAAAGCGACCTTTGCAATCCATTTGACCATGTCAGAAGTAGCACATTTTAATGTTGAGCTGGCCTACTATGCGATTAATTTGGAAACGTACGATTTTTCGGAAACAAGTAAGCAAGGTCTACAAAACATCAAAAGTAAGTAGAAAACTTAAAGGGGTACTTCAGCGCTGGAAAGATGAATCTGTATTTAAACTGGGTCATCAATGTAGTAGAAATGTGAAATTATTTTTGAATTTGGTGTCTTCTAGACTGAGAAAAGACAGAAAATGTATTTTTGTTCCATGGGGATGAAAGACTACAATTCCCAGAATGCTTCGCTGCCCTGTGTCATTGCCAACGCCACCAACTTGATTACAGTGACTGAGTTAGAGAAGACCTTACAATTAAAAACTGAACGTGTGTGTACAATATAATGAGTGAGTCACCGAGTATCACAGCACTGAGCACTAACTGCAGGAGTGATGAGAGCTGAGGTAATCGCGACTACACTCGCGGCATATATTCACAACGCGAGTTCAGTCTGGCGCGTTTCAGTTCATGCCTTTACAAGCTTAGCTTTCATAGAAATTAATTTGAGAAGTTAAAAGACTTACATTGCACACCATAGCTCCGTTTAAATGAGTGCCTGGAGCTGAGCTGAGCTCTCCCTGCAAGCTGAGTGTTATCTCCCCTCCCCCATGCGCAGATTCAAAACATGCGGAAATGGCTCCCTCTGCTGGCTGTAGTCTTTAGCCTCTGGGCAAACATTCCTCCTATGATGCAAAAATCGTCAATTTGCATCATAGGAGGAATTTTTCCAGAAATAAAATGCATAAATCTCTTGTCTCAGGGAGATATGAGGGGGGAAAGCACAACAATTTGAATATACTCCAGGGTTTCTACTGATACAAAGCCATATGCTAATCGCTGAAGTAACCCTTTAAGAATGAGATCATATTAATGAATACGAATTAACCACCAATTAGTGACATTGTAAAATAGTTACAAACTGCCATGAATGTGTTGGGAAAAAAACATAAAAAAACCTAGGCTTGTTTATGTTGTTGTTTTAAGCAAGGAATACCATATCTGAGTATTATAAAGTTTTTTTCCCACTTTCTTACAGATTATTTTCACAACTGCACAAAAAGTAATAATGGGAAATCAGTGGTAAATACGCAGAGATATGAAAGCAAACGCCAATATATATTTTGCTCTGCTCGGACTTAGAGGATCCAGATAAACAACATTAAAGAATGATGTGGACGATGAGGAAAAGCCACTGGCCTCAATATAAAAGATTGAAACTGGTCATCATTTCACTTGACTGTGCTAGCCTTTAACCCCTCAGAAAAACAGAGGGGAGATGCCTTCTGATGGAGTCACAGACAGAAAGGTCTAAGATAACTCAATACTGTAACCTTTATCAACAATAAAATACATCTACAGATGCTGGAGTGAATCATGGGTGAAATTCTGACCTAAAACTCAAAAAAAGGCACAGATGAACACTGAAATGTATGAAAATATTTTACAAAACTAGAGTTTCCATTTTAAAATCCATTCTCTTGCGCCTGATTTTGAGTCTGGTTCCTTGACAACAGAACAATTCTGACAGAATTAGTGATGCTTTGGCATGATGTTTGTCTGTGTTAGAGATAGCAATTGCAGAGGGATCTAAACATTTAGATATGAGCATTTAGATATGGACAAGTATATCTGTTGATCATATTGGTGTAAACAGGTGTCTTCTGGAATAAAGTTTCTCAAGGAGATCTTTGTGTATCACTTATGATGTCTGTGAAAAAGACAATTAAAGTGCTGAAGACAATGCTAAAGCAGAAACATAGGCCAAGAGAATCTTATAGCTTGGGTATGGAACAAAAACCTAGGCCACTGAAATGAACCGTTTTTAAATAATCTGGTATCCAAACTGTTACTTTAGACTGCTCCTGCAAGTTTCCATTGTCACAATTCATTTGGGTCTATCACATCACAGAATTCTCCTGCAATCCGATCCTTCTTTAAGACATCACACGTTTCTTTGTCTCTACTTTGCACCTCCGATACCACTTTCAAGAGTTCAGGAGAGGTAAAGGAGAAGTCACGGAACTCGTCCTGACTGATGGATGGGATGATGTCGTCATCAATGGGCGTAAGAGTAGGCTCCTCTTGAGTGAAGTCTGGATCAAAATTATTCACGTCTTCTGCAGTTTTCTGGGGATTTTAGATTTTAAAATATAAATGTATAAATCTGCATTTACATTTACAGTAAATTTCAATTTGCGAGTTTGTGTGCCCATATAATCTTAGTGAAAGTGGTAAACAGATTTGGCTTGCTGTCTGCTATAGAGGGCTTCGGAGAGGATATTCTACCAGAGCTGCGATTGCCCCCCTATAACAGGCAAAGTTGAATGAATGAAATAATTAATTAATTAATGAGTCATTTATATAGCGCTTTCATATGTACTACTGTACACCCCAAAGAGCTTTACAATTGTGTCAGGGATCTCTCCTCAACCACCATTAGTGTGGAGATGCTGTAGGAACTAAAAAGGGGAAGAGGTAAGCTGCTGTTTTTATACTATGGTATTTATTGAAAGATTAGATGGGCATACTCCTCCCGAAATTACGTTTAATAACTTCACTTCTACATTTTTACTCACAATTCTTGGCTTGAAAGGTGGGTCAAGCTCTCGCTGGTTTAGTTTGTCCCAGTCAATGCCAGTAAAAAATGCATGATTGGTTACAGCCGTCTCTCCACCCTCTGCAGCCACACAGCCCAGACGGCGGGATGGATTCTTTGTCAGAAACTGTGCAAAATAAAGCCCAAAAATTGTCATCATGCATATGTCTGTAAAAATGCATCTGTTTTAAATGTGAAAGCCAATGCACACTAGATACTGTATACATGTGCTGGTCATATAATTAGAATATCATCAAAAAGTTGATTTATTTCACAAATTCCATTCAAAAAGTGAAACTTGTATATTTATTACACACAGACTGATATATTTCAAATGTTTATTTCTTTTACTTTTGATGATGATAACTGACAACTAAGGAAAATCCCAAATTCAGTATATCAGAAAATTACAATATTGTGGAAAGGTTCAATATTGAGTGGGACACCTGGTGCCTCAGTCTAGTTCTGTAGGCTACACAATCATGGGGAAGACTGCTGACTTGACAGTTGTCCAAAAGCAACCATTGACTCCTTGCACAATGAGGACAAGACACAAAAGTTCATTGCAAAAAGAGGCTGGTTGTTCACAGATCTCTGTGTCCAATCACATTAATAGTCAGACAAAGGGAAGGAAAAGATGTGGTAGAAAAAAAGTGTACAAGCAATAGGGATAACCACACCCTGGAGAGGATAGTGAAACAAAACTTTTTCCAAAATGTGGGAGAGATTCACAAAGAGTGGACTGCAGCTGTAGTCAGTGCTTTAAGAACCACTACGCACAGCTGTATGCAAGACTTGGGTTTCAGCTGTCGTATTCCTTGTGTCAAGCCACTCTTGAACAACAGACAGCGTCAGAAGCGTGTCGCCTGGGCTAAAGACAAAACGGAATGCTGAGTGGTCCAATGTTATGTTCTCTGATGAAAGTAAATTTTGCATTTCCTTTGAAAATCAGGGTCCCAGTGTCTGGAGGAAGAGAGGAGAGGCACTTTGCTTGAGGTCCAGTGTAAAGTTTCCACATTCAGTGATGGTTTGGGGTGCCATGTCATCTGTTGGTTTTTGTCCACTGTGTTTTCTGAGGTCAAAGCAGCCATATACCAGGAAGTTTTAGAGCACTTTATGCCTTGGTACCACACACCGTGCCAAAGCAGCCAGTACCTGGTTTAAGGACCATGCTATCCCTGTTCTTAATTGGCCAGCAAACTCCCCTGACCTTAAACTCATAGAAAATCTATGGGATATTGTGAAGAGGAAGATGCGATATGGCAGACCCAACAATGCAGAAGAACTGAAGACCACTATCAGACCAACCTTGACTCTCATAACCCAAACAGTGCCACAGACTGGTCGACTCCATGCCACGCCGCATTGCTGCAGTAATTCAGGCAAAAAGAGCCCCAACAAAGTATTGAGTGCTCTCCATACTCATACTTTCATATTCATACTTTTAAGTTGGCCAAGATTTCTAAAAATCCTTTCTTTGTATTGGTCTTAAGTAATATTCAACATTTTCTGAGATACTGAATTTGGGATTTTCCTTAGTTGTCAGTTATAATCATCAGAATGAATAGAAATTAACATTTGAAATATATCAGTCTGTGTGTAATGAATGAATATAATATTCAAGTTTCACTTTTTGAATGGAATTAGTTAAATAAATCAACTTGTTGATGATATTCTAATAATATGACCAGCACCTGTATATCAGTTTATTTTTCTAAAAACAAAATCATATTCAAAAAATAAAAAGAAAGTGCCCAAAGCTATTGAATATTGTGAATCAGATCCCCATAGTAAGATTAAGTAATCAGATTCAACTTCTGCAAGGACGTGTATATAACAACACTAAACACAAACTCTTGTGAGAGTTTGTGTTTAGAGTATCAATGTAAAATATAAAATATAACAAATCAGATTAAAAATACAATGAAATAAACTCCATCTAAAACGTACACACACACCGGGTAAATCTGACACCCATTAGGAAGCGCAGCTGGGTACCATATGTCATCGGCTACAAACAACGTTTGTTCAGAGGGATCATCTAGTTTATACTGAACAAAAACAACAAAACAATATAGCTGATATTAAAATGTAATACTATTTTGTCTAAATTAATAAAATACTAGAAGAATCTATTTTAAGTGAATTTAGGCATAATGTGCATGAACTACAATTTGTTAACTTTGATTTACTAAAGATTACATTTAACAGCATAAATTATTTATTATAGTGTTTTAAGATTAAATTAGTTTTTTTAAGAAAAAAGGATATACCACATTATTAAATATCAGGTTGATACTGATTAATATAAAGTTTAAAAAAAAATTTTTTATATATATATTGCTCGATAACCTATATGGTATATTGTCTATTGTTTTTTACAGTGGTTCATGTATATTTCTGGGCCATCTACGTCAGATAGCAGTGCAACAGAGCTGAGATCTGCCATTCCAAAAATAGAATGCTCTTTAGCCACTCTATTGATCCATTCGTTGACTCTTGTGAGTCAATATCATGCTGGATCACCCAGGTTTTCGGTAGTTTTCATCCCAGGCAAATATTGTGACATTCTGCTGTTTAATTTCCAGATTCAACTGGGAATTTATTGGTCCTTCAATAACTGCATGTTACTCTAAGGGTGAAACAATCATCCCCAGCAATATTGCCAGTACTATATTTCACATTGAAGGCAAACACTATAGAGTGAGAGCAGGGGGTTGTGAGCCTGTGTACATTTGACGTGAAGAGTCTTTATTTTTAGCTAGTCATGTGAGAGCAGTGGATTGTGGATTGAGGCTAAATATAGTTATGTAAGAGGGACAGAGAGGGATCAGATGGGAGGTATTTACTGTTTACTGATGTTCATTGTTGCATGAATTGACAGTTTAATTCACACCATATGCCTCCCACCAATCAGAGCATAAGCAGACACTGCTCTGTTCAAGTCAATTCATGTCTTTATGAATCCAGGACTCTTAAGCAAACATTGAGCAGCTCACCCCTTTCAGTATGTCCACGGCATTTGTGCCGAGCCAAGACGCGTAGATGATCTCTTCTGTCAGGATGGACTCAAAAAGGTCATCCTCATTCTCTGCCTCAAAGGGGGCATGGCCAGATAGCATCTCATACAAAAGCACACCGAGAGCCCACCAATCAACCGACGGCCCGTAAAGCATCTCCTGAAGGATCTATAGGACCATATAAAAATCACATTTAGGTCATCCTACCATCTTTCTCTTTCTCTCTCCTACACCTTGATCACACATTTCTATTATATTATCACACGAGTAGCTACGCATTATGCCTGGACAGTATATCAACATGCCTGTGATTCGGCCGTAGGTAATCCCAGCATGCTGATATACAGCCATATTACACGGCTATGTAATGTGATATTGCGTTTATAACTCACTCATAAAGACATACTAATGGCATAATAATGTAACTTTCACTGAAGTCCCTATGATCACTTCTCAATAATTTGACTTATTTATATAAAATAATATTTATTGAACAATATTATTTGAATTAAAAATTATAGCAATTATAAAAGACAATAGGAATTAAACACAAACAAACAATTCAGGCCCAAATCGATTTGCTTTTAGAAAAAGTAATAGATTAATAAGACCAAAAATTGCCCATTTGATCCCCCAAAGTATGTGTACATGTTTTACCACCATCTACATACGAGCCAGCAACATATTCCAGAAGGGCTGAACGAAATTAAGCTGCATTCGGCCAGTACATGAGAGCTAAATCACTGCTGTCAGTCTGGAGCTCACACCTGCTAAAGTGTCTAAATTGTAAAATAGGTGCTATGTTTATATGAGAGTCACATATTTGAGGTCTAAATAGCTAGTCTCGCCTAAAAAAGGGGGAAAAGCTCTTAAAAATACATGCCGTGACACAAAAAAATGGTGGATTTGCTCAAATGCCATGAATCTATTAAATTTGAGAACCAGACAAACTTTTGCATAAATTATATGTTATTTTACTTGTTATTATATAAATGAGATGCAACTAAAATATTATACATTTTTCTTAAATCTAATATTTACATTTATTTTATTGCAGCTTCATTTCAACGAACGAAAACTATTTTCAATAGTGTAAACGATTGCAACACTGTAAATTAAAGCTGCTGTCCGTAACTTTTTTTGTGTTCAAGATTTGCAAAAATTATATAATGAGAATGTACAACATGAATCCATTTTCCAAACCGTGTTTTTGTCTTACCTTGAATCATTATGGTACACTTATAATACGTATTTATATTGGGACTATTTCAGGCCAGACTGGTAGGTACCGCTGCAATGTTCTTCTGCAAGATGCATGCAGTTCTGTTTATTAACCACTAGAGTGCAAAAAGTTACCAACTGCAGCTTTAAATTTTTATTTATAATTAAGCAGAACAGAAAAAATGGCTGATCACGCACTGAATCCAAAAAAGACTTAACTCTAGAAAACTACTAAATTTATTTTTATCAATTGCATGGTGCGATAAAGTGCCATTTTAGGAGCCCTGAGGACAGCAATCTGCTGAAACGTCTGTTTATGCTCCTCTGTTTTTAACTCACTTGCACTTTGCACTTTATTGCACCACGCAATTGGTAAAGACTTGAAAGACTAGGAAAGTCTACTGGTTTCCTAGACTTAAGTCTTCTTTGGAATCAGTGTGCTGTCAACCATTTCTTCTGTTCTGGTTAAGTTTACCAATTTGGCACCTGAGAGAGAATCTTTCCAACTGAAGAGCGCAACAACTCTTTAATCTATAGTTAATAAATGTCTGTTAATTACATCAAAGTCAAAAAAGGATCCATATTTGTGTTATGTATGCCATAGAAATAAAACATTTCAGTGAATGTGAACCGCTCTGAGCAGAATCTCTGAGTTGGCATCTGATTAATTCTAGCATAAACAGAATCGGAATGACTTTGTGATGCATAATTTTGTGTGTATTTTAGACAGCCGTTGCTTACAAGATAAAATGTCATGGAGTGTTTGAATCACCTCTGGAGCAATGTAATCTGGAGTTCCACAGAAGGTACCCGTGACAACACCCTCAAATATTCCCTCCTTGCACATGCCAAAATCAGCCAGTTTACAATGACCATCCTTATCCAGCAGAACATTATCCAACTTCAGATCCCTGAAATAACACACAAACACATATACCAACATGTCCAGATTCATACCATTATGGCAGGCACAGAGAGAGAGAGAGAGAGAGAGAGAGAGAGAGAGAGAGAGAGAGAGAGAGAGAGAGAGAGAGAGAGAGAGAGAGAGAGAGAGAGAGAGAGAGAGAGAGAGAGAGAGAGAGAGAGAGAGAGAGAGAGAGAGAGAGAATAATGTGTTAATATTTTTGTTTACTTGGTAAATCACTTCCTTCTTAAAAAAATACAAATGGAATTTCATTTCAAAATGGTTATTTACCTCTTACATACACATACATTCAAAATAATGTTTATTCTTTATCATAAATTTCACATTCAGCCCACAGAAATTTGCACGAGCGCTGAGAATTTTCCATTTGCCATGTAAGTCAACTCATATGTGCTGGTGCTGTTTCCCAGTCAAAGCAGTAAAGCACTACAGCTTTAAAGGTCCATGCGGATAAAGGTTTGTAATAATGGAAACGCAGAGGTTAAAAAAAGGTCTTATAGTGTAAAAAACCCTCAGAAGACACAGAAGTGGCAATTAATAAGGAAGTGGAAGGGAAAGATTTCAGAGAATTCACAGAACAGGATAGTTCTACCAAGAAACTACATTTGACATCATTTGCTTACCCTCATGCTGTTCCAAATGAATTTAAATGAAGAATGAATGCTGATGAAGATCAGGGATAGCAGTAGTTTGGAAAAGGGTAGCTTGAACATTCAACTAAACTTCCTCTTTTGTGTTCCATTGAAGAAAGTGTTTGGAACATCATAACGTGAGCAAATGATGCCAGAATTGTCTATTTGGATGAATTATCGTGCCTTTGTGTGCATCTAACCTGTATATAATCCCCTTGCTGTGAAGAAATATGAGAGCAGACGTGATCTCCGCTGTGTAGAATTGGGCTCTGTTCTCCTCAAACTTTCTGGATTTCTGAATATGAAACATCAGATCTCCTCCATTTACAAACTCCATTACAAAAAACAGACGCTCCTGTAAAAGGATTAAGAAGTTAAGATAAAGATACGGCTACAAGACAACAATAAACACTAGATTACCACCAACAACATCAGGAAATCCAGCTACTTATAGGGAGTCTTCTGGAGCAGTTTTCAAACCAACCAGATGCATGTCTGAGCTATTAGAAGATTCACGGGAGAGCAAGAGGAAGCAGAAACATAAATACTGTTTAGTCAGCAAAGAAGACTGCAGGAAACACAGGATTATGGGATTGTGAGGGTTGGAAGTGATCTAAAATGAAAAGCATCATAAGTTTGAATTGACAGCATGCTTGAGTTCAGCATGGCCTACATATCAAACTCAGACCGCACAACCAGTGACCACCCACAGTCAGTTTACGGACCACATGATGCATGTTGCACACAAAACTGGAAAGCACTTGTGAAAAGCAATAATTTTCCATTTGTGGAATAATCCGTAGGGTAAGATGTGGGAACTTTCCTCTTTAACAGTGCACATTTACTGTGAAACTGGCCATATTTGGATATGACTTTAGCATGTAGGCTACAGGATAATCATTATGCATAATCCAAAATATTAAAGGAAAATGCCAAATTAAAATAAAAAAAAATCTGTAAGAAACAAAATATGATAGGGCTATTTTATCCCAAATACTGGGACAAGTAGTCCACCAGAGAAAATTGCACTTAAAAATTCTGTCATTACTCACGTTCATGTCGTTCCAAACCCATAAGACTTTCATTCATCTTTTTAATGAAGTCTGAGAACTTTCTGTCCCATCATTGACAGCCGTTGCAACAACCACTTTCAAGTCCCAGAAAGGTAGTCAGACATCATGAAAATTAATTCATGCAAATCCAATGACTTAAAAGGTTAGTTCACCAAAAAATGAAATTGATGTCATTAATGACTCACCCTAATGTCGTTCCACACCCGTAAGACCTCCGTTCATCTTCAGAACGCAGTTTAAGATATTTTATATTTTAGTCCGAGAGCATATGCAGTCAATGCACACTTTACTGTCCATGTCCAGAAAGGGAATAAAAACATCATCAAAGTAGTCCATATGGGACATCAGTCGTTAATTAGAATCTCTTGAAGCATCAAAAAATACATTTTGGTCCAAAAATAACAAAAATTACGATTTTATTCAGCTTCAGTCTTCTCTTCTGCTGGTTAATCTTAAACTGGTTTCTGAAAATGAACGGAGGTCTTACGGGTGTGGAACGACATTAGGGTGAGGGTGATCAATTTCATTTTTTGGTGAACTAACCCTCTAACCTCAATTTTATAAGGCAACACAAGTGTTTACAAAAAAAGCACAATTTATCACTTTAATTTACAAAATACTCATCTCCAAGGCGTGTTCATGAGAGCATCATAATGCATGCATGTTGTGTTGATGCGAAAGCAGACAGTGTGGTATGAACGTGCATTAGAGATTAATATCTTGTAAATAAAATGGTAAATTGTGAAGCACTTGCCTCACTTCATAAAACTGAAGTAAAACCACTAAAGCTTTATGATGTCTTTATTATCTTTCTGGGGCTTGAATGTGGTAGTTGTGTAGCCTAAAAGATCTTCCTTTGTGTTGTGAAGATGAATACAAGTCTTATGGGTTTCGAATGACATGAGGGTGAGTAATTAAAGACAGAATTGTCATTTTTGGGTGAAATAACCATAATGGACTGTGGTCAGACATTTACTTCCTAAGTAAACAGTTTTTCACTAGGATATGCAGCGTGGACCAGATTTGGACTAGCAAAACCGGCATGACCCGTCCACTAAGGACTAAACCCATCACGGACGAACACAATTACTGTGAAACAGTCCCACACACACCGCAGGCCCTCTGAGATCATCGATTTTCACAGCCACATTGCATTGCTATCTCATTTAACCTGGCCCCAGAGGGTCATGAGAGTGCTTTGTATCTCGCTCACGTGTGGAGGTTTAAGAGATTGATTGTGTGTGTCAGGGCTGTGACGGATCACAGAAAAAAAATGGTTCATAAATTCCTTTAATCATTACAATTACACTGTACACACATCAGCGAGTCCTTGAGGATGTTCCTGTACATCCATGTCCACGTGAACTCAGCAGTAATAAATCCTGAGAGGTCATCATGTCATATCTGTTCTGCTGGAATGAACATGAAACTTTAAATCCTTCAGCAATCAGTGCGCGTGGGCACAAACCTTTGTTAAAACCTTGTGTACACTTAAGGTAGAGTAAGTAAATGCAACACTGTAACCAAATGAAAGAGCGTGTATAACATTTCGAATGGGTCTGTATGATTGTAAAAGCTTTAAAAACTAGGTTAGTGGATTCAGTGACCTGTAAATTATTCTACATGCTTCAAGCAAAACATGCAAGGAGATTACAGTGGACATCTGACCTCTCACAACATACAAAGAGGAAACTACTCATACACAGAAAATGCAAAGTAAAATGTAACCCAGACTTGTGCTTAATCCTCTACTGCCACCTACTGATGTTGTGAAAAACAACGTGTGTGTGTGTGTTTGTGTGTGTGGGGTGTCTCACCGGTGTCTGGAAGCAGCAGAAGAGCTGAGTGAGGTACGGGTGAGAGGAAGCGAGGGATAACACACGTTTTTCTGTCATAGTGCACTCCACATCATCATCCTGCAGTATGATGTCTTTCTTCAAGACCTTCACCGCAAACACTTGATCTGAATTGTTCAACCGGACCAGCATCACCTATTTACACACCGCATCAACAGCATGACTTAAAAGCATGTGGGGTATCTTTTTACTTTAATTTGTAAGTGAATAATTTACTCTGATTTGTGGCACAAAAAAACGAATATTTTAATATGAAAAAACTTTTAAACATTAGGTGAGATTGAGTAAGATTGGTAAATATTATTATATAATTTAAGCAGGCGAGTGACTGTAGCATGTCATTTATTTCACATAAGGGTAAAAAATAAAATCACATTGGAATTGTTTTTAACAAGGAAACACAATCACATTGGAATCGTGTGAATCTGTGTGTAACAAATAGTCTGCAAACTTTGTACAAACTGAAGTTGAAATAAAAAGGAATAATCTTGAGCACAGACCTTGCCAAAGCTGCCTTTTCCCAACACTTGAAGAAGTGTGAAGTTGGAGATTCCCACTTTCAAACTCTTCTCTTTTTTCAAATCCCCTCGAACTCCTCTCACACTCAACGTCCGGGACTGAGTGTCCATACCTGCGAGACCCTGAGAAGAGAAAGAACAAGTGATTTTTTTTTCTTCTATAGACTTCATTACATTATTACTTGTTCAGTGCTATACATTTTTATCTTTCACTGCTTTTCTGTTGATGGTCTTGTGCTACTTCCCTTAATTTATTTGATTACTTCCCTAAAGTCTTATTTTGCCCTATTTTCACTGCATGCAGCCAAGTGAAAAGTACAGTTACAGTAAGTGCGATGTCAATAAAGCACAAAAAAAACCTAAACAGAGAGATCACGTTTCACTTCCTACAAGATTGTGCACATGCGTGTATTTAACGTACCACAGAGTTGCGTTTGGTCATTCCTCCTGGCTGAAGGCCCATTTCTGCCAGTTTATTGGCCAGTTCTACATTGTTGACTCCACAATTTGGCGCAACATTTCCCTTACAACGGATATGGACGTTCATTTTACAAACTACAAAAGTAAAAACAACAACTAGATGAGCATCACAACAGTATGACAAATAGTAATGGATGGATTTCTGAGAAATAAGGAGTGGAGACAAAAAAAAAAAGAAATGAGTACTTTTGCAGTGCAATCCTTGCTTTACGATTCCCCACAGCAAAGAGCCACAGTGGTCACAGAAGGTAGGAACCTTATAATTGTGAATGCTGAACTTATGGGGAATGTTTATACTGAAACCCTGATTTGTAGTCTGTAATGACAAGGAAAATTTTCATTAACATAAGTTTTTATTTATTCATTTCAGCAATTCTTCTTCTGACTAGCAGGTGGCGAAATAGTCTGTGTTTATCAGGATACAGCCATTAGTCATTTCTCTGTAATTCTACAGGCAACATTTAAGAAATGTAAATAGATGAGAAAAGCAAACCCAGATCAAACCATCTTACGAAAATCCCCCCACACAAAAAAAATGGACTACAAATGTATTTTAGTGTTAGGGTTGCGTGTTACCTGTTCCTTGGCAGGTTTCTTCATGCGTGGACACACCGTAACCACAAACTGATGGCATCGCTTGTGTACCACACAGGTGCACACTAACACAAACACACACACACACACACAAGTTAACAAGTTAATTATAACATACTTTTCAATCAGTGTAAACACAGATAATATTAATTAACGTGGAGACAGTGGGTCTACTCACCTTGACATTGGTAGCCCTGTTTTCCAAAAACACCCCTGGAGCATGAAGAAAACACACAATGTTTGTGAAAAGTGTGTGCAGTTATATTTGTACACAAACTTCCCTGTAAAACACTTTTTACATAATAGACCCTAGTTATATTATGTGCAATTTTTGATTATAATAATAAACTTTGTTTGTATAGAAAAGCATTTCATATAAAGTAAAAAAAAAAATGCCATTAAAAGTTCAGATGGCATTCTGATGTCACCGACTCAAATGTTAAAAAAAAAACTAAGTTGTAGGAATACACACCAGTAGGATGTCTCTGTCACACTGTGTGTTTGTTTATTCAATATTTTAACGTGATTATGCTTTAAGCTACTTGTCTGGCTATTATCAGACCAAGCTCAATTTAAGATTGAACATTGGTCTGGGGAGTCTGCTCTGTATTGTCTACAAGAGGCGTGATCAGCTGGCATTATTCAAATTAATCTGTACGCAAATAGATAGTCCTTCAACCAATCAGACCACAAGATGCGTGATTAACAGGCAACGACTCATCGTTTCTTTATCTGTCTTTGTATTAAACCTGCCCATAACGTGCCAGATGGATAAGCCAGTCTGTGATTGGTTCCCGCAAAAGTGTAACAGAAGCAGTAGAGATTAATGTACAGTTTCCAGACTGAGTTGACCGACGAAAATAAATGGCCGGCCGATCAGGCTGAGTTTACCCAGTCTATTCAGCTACCAGTAAATGTGTAACATTCTCAGGGGTATACATTCTTCTTAGCGTTTAAATTCATTCTGCAGATTTCCCCTTTAACTTCAGTGCAGAAACTCAATGTTTACATAAAAACGGTCAATTTGTTATTTAGATAATGCTGTCATTAAAAAACCCTAACAGTAACCTCATTACAGGGATATGCAGATGAATATAAATATCTTGCTCAAGGACTCATGCGCACACATCGTGAGGTTTTTAACATGTACACATGAAGTTGCGTGGTTTAAAACTCACAAAAAAATTGTTAATTTAAAAAATGATTGTGTTAAAAAAAAAGATGTGCGTGTACGTGTTACCATATGAATTCTTTGCAGTGGAAGCAGAATGTTGGTTGCTTTAGGAAGGTTGACATGAACTTGTGCCCGTTCACTTGGTGAATCTTCCTTCGAACTGCCTGCTGCCGTTTTCGATTAAATTCTTTATAGGAACGTTCATTTCCTCCAGTGTCATCTGAACGCAGAGATATGGGGAAAATGTTAATTGCTTCATGAATAATGATGCATGATCTTTTTAGAAATTCATACGCATTTCCTCTATTGCAGTGTAACGTTATTTTAAATATGTGAGGAGGAAGAGTGACAGATTACAAGCCCCCAGTTCAGTGGTATTATTAAGTGGTCTATTCTCTGCAGGCCTAACCACAGGCCTTTAAAGGAAACTAGCTTTACACCCTCCTGCACAGTGTGAGCGATTCACACGTAGCGTACACTTCATGCATAAGATGCTCTGACAGATGTTGATTAAAAAAATCCTGTGACTGAAGGTGGCTTTGTCTGTCTTAGAGCACTACCAACATGTGTTGACAAGTCTGGTATCAGTTTAACAGTGAACCGATATCTCAACAGAAAGGGGAGGAAATTAGGGTTCCTTCTTTTAGAGAAGTGTGTGTTTGTGTTTGCATCATCATCACAGCCTTGATCAAAAATAATTTTATATTTTTCATTTTACTCCCTCAGGGGCTTATGCAACGCCTCTATGTTCAAGTCCAAGCAAAGCCAGACTGACTGTCGAATCCATGTTTTTAAATGACACCCAGTAAAAGTTCTACTTCTTCATAAAGAAATTTAAAAGAAAAAGAAACCAAGACAGAAAGGAAGTGCTATGCAAAAGAGAGAGGAGAGACTTACCGTCTATAAATGTGCCTGTGAGAGTTACCAGGATGTAGACCTTACCCTCTGGTTCAAGGTCAACCTGCAACACAACAACAAGATTTGTTTTTAAATTAGATTAGATATAACTTTACACACTAAAGTTAGATACTTAAGATACTAAATTTATTCTCACATTAACTATTAACATTAAATATATAAAAATTTGAAGTTAAAGTGATCACACACGTAAAAAATAACACACATAGAGGTATGCCGAAACAAACATTAAACTTATTTAGCTTATATTTTACAGTTATTTGTGAATAATTTTTGGACAAAGAAAGAACTATATACTAAAAATAAATTTAGTCAATGACTACAGAAATTCCAAACACTTTTTTAAGGGGTGGTTGCATGCGATTTCACTTTTTTAACTTTAGTTAGTGTGTAATGTTGATGCTTGAGCATAAACAGTATCTGCACAGCATCTTACAGCGCTGAAAGTTCAATGGAAACGGAGATATTGTCTTTTTAGTTAGTTACGGCAGTTTCTTGCCTACAAAAACGGCCGGTTTGGACTACAACGAGCTTCTTCGTGGGTTGGTGACATCATAAACCCTTGCTAGTCACTGCAGATGTGACTTCTGTGCTGAGTTCCAGTTTGTTTTTATTATGCCCTTCATTCGCGAACTTCCCTCAGTCTCGTTCACTCGGATGTGCATCACTGCTTACATTGCATGAGTGCCCACTACTGGCGGAAACGTTGCAATGGACTGAACTGGAACGCCCTAAGCCCTTGATCATTTGGAATCCACTATGGAGCTGATTTATTTTATTTTCCTTTACGAAATGTTTTAATGCAGCATTCTATATGTATAGGGATGTGTTTGTTAAATATCATAGAGATGTTTGTGGTGGTGTAAATTAAACGCGATATGCGGTAACGTCACAATCGCGTTGCATTGTGGTATATGAAGCTGCATGTAGTGTACATATGAAGTAGACTCACTCACTCGGTCAAAATCGAGGGAGCAAGTGTCTGTCCATATAAACTTGCCTTGTTCACTTCACGAAGTGGAACACACTTCAAAATGGCAGCGGGGATTCCCCCAAGGGGAAGCGCTTAGGGAAGTTCACAAGTGCGTGTCTTAAAGTGGAGTGGAACGCAGCACTGCCCGTAATGGTAAGGGGCGTGGCATTTCCGGACAACCTGTGTTTGGCACTTCAGCCAATAAAAACACATGAAACTACATTTAGCCATCTAACCAATCTAAGACCATTGCGTTTTTCAGAGGGATGGGCTTCATCGGAGCAGGAAGCAAATGAGCCGTTCAAAGGACAGTGGAGACAGGGGTGTAAAATAAAGGTCAAATATAAGGAAAAGATGGTGTTTTTTGAAAAACAGGAGTATTAAGACATTTTATACTGTGCCCCATAAACACAACCAGGCCTAGAAAAAAAACACTTGTATCGAAGACTTTAATATTTTACGATTTTCCCAGGCCTTTTCCCCCTTGACATTTCCAATCCAGGATGGTTGGAACCCTGTTTCAAGTCACGATGATGCATTATTTTGTGTGACTATTTTTTCCCCCTCTATTACATATTCAGGCAAACATACTGAAAGAAATATCTGTGCCACATTTAACCAATCAAGCAAACACTTTCCACAGCAGTTTTACACCACTGAAAATGTAAATGAGGTCAGGCAGAAGTGAAATATTAGAACCGGACACCTTTACTGTAGACGGAAAGACAAACCCGGAAATGGAAAGAGACGGCGAAAGGTAAAGTGCTGTTCATGAGCATGTGGTAAACTCTAGTCTGTAGACAACCGATTCTGTGGGCATGTGTAGACCTGTAAGTAACAGAACTAAACCCTAAATGCTTGTATGTGGGATTTGATGGAATTGTGGGTAAAATAAATGTTGAAGAAAAAACTTTATATAAAGTATATATGTATTTGGATAATATGCTAATCTATGTAAAAATCCCTATATTTAGATTTTTTATCTGTCAGCATAAACTATTTTTGGTACATTTGCAGATAAAATAAATGGAAAATATAAAATATTTATAAAATAAATCTCTGAAGTTCTCACAGAACAATCAGATTTTATAGAAAATTTAAACAATGATTAAATGACTAAACACTGCAAGACGGTGCAAACAGATCTGTAGATATTTCACTTTTATTCATACGTATTTTTTGTTAACTGTAGTAAAACAAGTTAAAAGGTGCTTGTAAGTTTTTGAAGTACCACACATACAACGTACACAATACCGGACACATCACTGAAATAAGTGTCCTGCGATATTGCATGTAAACAGCAGAAACAAGGGAGCAGCCAACCAGCATTTTTTTTTTTTTTTATTATTATTATTTTAAAAAATGTATACAATTATTGAGCCATTCTGAATTTTTAGCCAATCAGAAAAGCCTTTTACCCATCACTCCTTTTGTGCGTTTCGGTTTGCGGATATCAGGTTGGCTAACATCTTTGGAAGATTAGGTTGTGGTGGATAGAGGCTGTGGGGTTAAAGAGGCGGTGGTGCTCTAAATAGAAGTGTTATTTAGCAAAACAGCTGAAATAACAAGAATTTGTTTTTACTTTATTTTGATGGTCCCTTTAACACATTCTGTTGACTATAAGTAATGTCGCACCTACATGTCTACTAACTCTGAGATTAGTAATAGACAGAATAAGTTAGTATAAGTTGACATGTAGTTGCAGAGTTACTTATAGTCACCAGAAGGCTCAAAAGGGACCATCAAAATAAAGTATTACCTAATTTTTGCTTTAGCAACTTCTTTTAAATTCACTAGAATATTTTTTTTTTCACCACTCACATACTTCCTTTCATTTGGTCAGAACTGAAAGCATCCAAATTCACACAAACCGTAAAGAGTCTCTCCAAATTACACAACTTATATTTTATATAATTTTTTTATGCTAGTTTCACTGACTGATAAAATTGCATAACAGAAACTGCTGGATTCCTAAAGGCAGTTCCCATATAAGCTAACGCACACACACAATTGCTTGTGTGTGTTTTGAATGGCAGGTTTTACTACATACCATTTGTCCCAAAAGCCTGAGGCTCTACACAAATATAAATACACACAGGAACATGAGGCTGAACCTTGGCGGTGCAAAATAAATAAATTATATATATATATATATATATATATATATATATATATATATATATATATATATATATATATATATATATATACCCACAGCCCAGACAGAATGAAAGTGGAGTATTATTAATTAGTGGCTGTGTGATCTGCAGCTGCAGAACCTGAGGTCGTGTATCTCTCTGAGTTTGCCTGAAATTCATTTGGAACCCAATCAAAAATTTTCAGATACACACCAGAGTTCAAAAGCTTGTTTTCTTTTAATAAATACATACTGACCCTAAACTTTTAAATAGTACACTTTCATTACTGTAAACTGAAATATCAAACCACCTTGGCACTTAAATGTGTGACACAGATGTCATAGTCAAAACAAAGTAGATTATAGAAGCACAGGGTATTACCTGTACCAATTAATTCATGAACACTTTAGTCTGGGCTGACTAGATGTCCCATTTGTTTCTGGAATTGTTCTGTTTTGAAACCCTTATACTAATATTCCCTGACTTTTTATTTTATTTTATTTTTTACATTTACCCAAGAAACTCGATTTGGTTTTTATCTTGATTGAAATTAATGTTTTAGATGCATATTGCTAGCCTAGAAATCTAGACTCACCCTAGCGGCAGCAAATCTAATTTGTCGGGCCAATCACATCGTGTATAGAGTCGGTGGGTGGGGCTATAATGACGACGGCCGAGTTGCGTTTGCGTGCTTCTAGTAAACACAGAAACTGGCGAACGGCGGTCTTTCGAATCAGCTTTGACCGCGACTCTGGAAGACTTGGAGTTAAGCTTTTCTCTGAGAAAAGAACAAAGAACGGCACTGAAGTCGTTCTTAAAAAGGGAAGATGTGTTCGAAGTTTTGCCGACCACAAATGGCGAATGTTTAATCTATCAACGAGCTCTGTTTCACCTTCGTTGCTCTGGCTGGTTGTAGCTCTATCCTATCGCGTGCAGAGGGAGTTTGAAAGACAACCGTTTATCCCGCCCCTCGGATTGAGCTCTGTCAATGGTGAGTTTCCAGATCAAACATCTTGATGTGGGTCGGTCTTGTCAGGCTAGCATATTGCATCAGTGGCTCTCAACCAAGGGAACCGGGCTCCACTAGGGGACCTCAACAAATTTCCAAGGGGGTCTCAAGATGACTTAAAATCTTTTAAAATAAGACAAAACAAGTACTGAAATAAGATAAAATGACTACAAAATCAAGACATGTTTTATTATTTGTTCTTATTTATTTTTCTAGTAATGTCTAGCTCTAAAATTGTGAGCTGGAGGGATCCACTGGATTGCATGATATTTTAAGCATAGTGTACACAATTCTAATTTATGCATTATGTTTTTTTTTACCTCATATTAATTGATTACATTAAAAAACAAACTTAAAATACATTAATAATTTAAAGGGGTCATGAATTGAGAAATATAATTTTCCTTGAGCTTTTGACATTTAAGAGGTCATCATAGTATAAGAATATTTTGTAAGTTTCAGAACTAAAAACTTGTATTGAAACCAAGCCTAGAGAAGGACTCATTGTGGAATGTGCCTAGAGATAGGTTAAAGACCGCAGAAGAAGATCAACGCCTACTTCATCATTGCAACTTTGGCCCCGCCCACTGTGTTAATTCTAATCTATGATCTATGACCAATGATTCATGTACAGTCAGATGTTCTGTGTGAATCCAAGCAGAGACTAAGCGGCCAACTTCTTAGTAGGATGAAAATCTGTAATTTATAGAAAGTGATCAAAGAATGCTCCCTTTGTAATCACTGAAGCTGTCAATCAAACAGGAGTTTATCAGTGACTGAGTTCAGGGGGGTATTCCAGAAAGAAGGTTATGTGAAATACCCTGGTATGTTTAAGAGTAAGTTCGCGAATAACCTCAACTTTCAGTTCCAAAAACTGAGGTAACTTTCAGGGTATATGAGTAACCATGGCAACTCATAACCTGCTCTGGAGCAAGTTATGTTCCAAGGTTAGTTTGCTCAAGAGGTATTCGGATGAGTTATATAATTGACATAGTTATTAATATAACCAAATTTGTTTCAGTTAAATAATATACAATATTATATATTAATTCTAAAGAATTTGAATAAAAAATAAGTTCAGATGTTAAGGCAATTCAAATATATTTATTATTTATTTTATTGTCATCTCACAATTAGCATCAAGAAAAAAATATAATCCTTATTCTCAGTGAATAAAGATTATTTATTAAAAGAAAACACGGGAGAAAATGATTGCACAACTACCAATATGTGCGATGTGTATTAAGTATGTTATGTAAATCATCATTAAACAAAAGAAGAAGAGGAAGTAGAATGGCGCTCTCGTTTCCATGGGGAATCATGGATTCATCACTCTGTTAAGAATGTCTTGTAAATTAACCAGAAACATACTTTGAGTTGTCTGAACTTACTCCTGTTTTTGGAACCAGCATACCTTAAGTAAGCAAGGTTTGGGTTAATCAAGCAAGAGTTCAAGGTATATGTGACGGTAAGTTAACCTTGCTTTCTGGAATACACCCCTGTGGCCTGTTGCACAAAGCTGGTTTCAGTTGCTACCCAGGTAAGTTCGAGATTAGTTTTAGCTAACTGGTTTTTCGGGCTCAAGAAGGTGGATTAGTTTTTATCAGTGTTCATCAACATGGTAATTTACACTACAGGGCTAACCTGCTCTGGAGCAGGTTTTATTCTGGGTTAGAGATCGCAAACCCAATCTGGACCAATCAGCTGCAAGTAAAGATGCACTAAAGCCACACCCCCTGTATCTCTCATTTCAAATTAAAGCAGTTTATAATGAAAATTGTGGTACTAATTCTTTAAATCCTCTAAAGTCTTTTGGTGCTAATTATTTATTATATTTATATTACATGAATTATAATCACTTTCATATATGTTCATATAAATACTATATTGATTGACAAGTAGCCAAATAGTAAATATAATACATGTAATCATAATTCTTTTAAACAATGTGTATACATTTGAGCTCTTTGTGAACCTATAATTATTATTCATATTTCTTTGATTCACATCATGCACTGATATAGTCAGATATTCTTTCATGTGCTTTCTCAAACTGTCGCTGCAGAAGCAGTGTTTATTCCTGCCTTGTAAACGCATTTCATTTCATCATAATTTTCAAAACGATCTCTCAATCTTCAGAAGTGAATTGCGCCCTCTCTCTTACGAGAAGTGAATCAAACGGACACTGTGATTGGCTGGTTAGTTAATCGCTAACTCTGAATTAAACCGGAGTTGACAGAGAGAGTTTATACCGAGCTTTGAGAAACGGCTGAACTTGATCTAAAACCAGGTTGGATTTATCTGGATTTGTCAACTCTAAACCTACTCTGAAACTCAGAGTTTGTTCAGCTAGCTTCATGCAACAGGCCTCAGGACTCGCACCAAAACTCAAAATAAATCAACAACTCTTTTATTTACAGTGTTTGCACTGTTATTTATTATTAATACTTAGCTATTTCATGTGCAAAGACGTAAGCCAATCATAGTAGTGGGTGTTTACATTGAAGTCTCACAGCAGACACGCTTCAAACTGAGCTTTAAAGAGATAAAAATCAAGGTAGGAAAAACACCTTTTATTTCTAAATTATGACCATTTTTAATGTATAAATCTTACTAACATTATAAGTGCACCTTAGGAAACATTCTAAAATAAAACAATGCAGTTTATAACCCCTAACAAACACTTCCCCTTATACAAAGTTTAACCTAAAATAACCTTGATGCTAACAAAGTGTATGTCAAGAAAGTGTAAAGAAAACATGTTAAAATTTGTCAGGACATGTTAAAACAAGAGGATCGTTCAATCTAAAAATAATATTAATGTGCCCAAGCATTATTGGAAAAGGGAACTAACAGTACTTGGGTTGATTAATAAGGATAAAAGAAGACTTTCACCACTTCTGCTGAGTGCAGGCAAGCCGTGTCGTGTGTTCATGTTTGGCCTGGTCATTGAAATGCTGACACTAAGTGTTTTACAACTACTGTTTTCCTAATGGCCTGCAGCAGTGTTGAGTTAAGACACTTTATGCTCGCTGACATGAACTTGCTCTGAAGGCCGTGTGTAGACATGGAAATTGTGGTGCTAAGACCATAGAAGATGCTAAAACCACAAAGCAAGATGTTTCAGCTGGTCTTAGCTGCAACACTCCAACAGAGAGACCAAATTGAATTGGCTGACTGTGCAATCAGTCAATGTTTGTTTGTATAGCCGAAACAATTTTAGTTGCATTATTTACCTGTTATCACTGTAAAGCTGCTTTGAAACTGCTTTTTGTATTATAAAAAGCACTGTATAAAAAAAGATGGCTTGACTTCCTTTCGTTTACTGATCATGCATCAGCATCTGTGTCTGGAACTGCAATGCACTGTCGGACATATGGGTGTAAGTGTGAAGCCACGCTCGATTGTGGTAGATGATAACACTCATATCTTCTGCTGTTCACAGAGGAAGAATACAACAGCGCAAACCAAACAAGTCTAAAAACAATCAACACAACAGAATACAATAGAACAGAATACACAAAAGAACACAATGCAATACAACAGAGCATGACAAGACAAAGATTCACATCACAATACAAGAGGACGAACAGTGTAAAGTTTGGTTGAAACCACAGAGGGCTGTAACACTTTCTAATGTGTTACTGTAGATACAAAGATTGCACAAAAACCATCAATGTATTATGACTAAACAAGCTAAATAACTTTACAACGTAAACAGTGTGAACATAAGTCGCTTATGTTTTGTGTCTAGTCAAGTCTTTATTTATATAGCGCTTTTACAATGACTGTTTCAAAGCAGCTTCAGAGTGTTAAAATACTGCTACAGAATTTGATTCAGCTGTACAGCCGCTCTGGAGGAAACGGTCATTTCAATTTATCATACAGCAACAATGTGGGCAGATATGTGATATAGTTGATATATTTCATTTAGTAATTCATTTTATGTGGATATTTAGTTGAAAACTTAGATCGAAATTTTCGTGTCCCTAACTGAGCAAGCCAAGCCAAAGGCGACAGTGGCAAGGAACCAAAACCCCATCAAGGGTGCCAGTTCTCCTCTGTCTAGCTATATTTGTTTTTCGTTGCCTTTTGTGTTTTAATTGTGGTTTTGAATTACAATTCCTAATTGTTTACCATAGCATTCCTGCATCTCAAACAGTAAAACATGAGGCCCAGAGAATACAGGAACTGATACAACAAACTATACCTTGAAGTCAATGTATAGCTCTTTGGTCTGCCAAAAGGATGACTGTATATGTACATGAGTCAAAATGTTTGAAAGTAAATGAAAGTTGGTAGGGTGATCGGGGTGGCATCATTAAATAAGTACATTTGATTACCACAACAAATTCATTAAAAAAATGTTTCCAAATAGTGTTCCATTAGACCTGGTAGGGGGGTACATTGTGACAACCGTATTCTTTGTACTTGATATTAAATTTAGGAATATATTACTAAACTGATTATAGTATGCTGACCGTTTATCATCCAACACTATGGTTTTTGTTACGTCTTTAGTGTGCAATTAAGTATAGATCAGATATGCATTTATCATCATTATTAATTACATTCTGACCTTTTTATCAACATGCACTTTTCTACAAACATAACACCCTCGAGCAAACATACCATGTTATTACTTCACTTTTCCAAATATATGATTCAAAGTGCCAGAAACCAACATCATAGCATTCATGTGAAAATTAAATCTCTACCAATTTAAAGTCAATATACATTTTCTCACAATTGTGTTATCAGGCGAACGAGAGACATCTATATGATAAACGTTCCTCACCCATCCTTCAAAAGACTCCTCTCTGTTCGTACTCTTCATCAGATCATCAAACTGCATGGTGCAGTTGGCCACGAAGTCATCGTATCCGATCGGTGCGTCATGAAAAACGGCCAACTCTAATTGCTTGCCGCTGTTGACGTTAACGGAGAACTCCTCGTTATAAGTGGGCATGTTGGTTTTTTGCTTGGTATGCGTCTGTCCGATCTTATACTCGTCCACTTTTATGATAATGTAAGGGTCCATGGTCTGGTTCGCCTTGTTGAACATCACGGCGTGTCGCAGAGCGGTGGTCGTGGGCTTCAGGTCCACTGCCTCGCCGATGCGCAACTTCAGATACCCGTTAAACTTCATGGTGTCCTCTAAACTGGAGACTAGCAAATGGAAGCCTAACTGACTTAGTGAATGGTGGACATTGTATCACTTAAATGGGAAAGTGTAAATGCGCAAAACGCACACCAGTTAAAAGGCTCTGCATCTGAAACAAGTCGCCGTTTGAAACACCTGCTTTGCGGAAGGACTGCGAGGGGGCAGAATAGGGAAGTGAAGGAGTTTACGCATGAGTACGCATCTCGCTCAGGGGATTCAATCATAACAATAACGGGTCCTTTCTGGCTCTTTCTTACTGTTTTAGCTGTTACGCGAGGCATTAAGAGGTCGGCTTTGTAAAGTTCTAATCGACGCTCAAACAATTTGTTGACGTTAAACGCGTGTTAGAGCGATCTTTACTTATAAACTTTTGGAGTATATTTTAAGCGGACAAACTGAGCGAGAATCTTTCCAGATATTTTTCTTTAAACAAAGCCACGGGAGCACCATATTCGAAGTGTACCTGCATGTGGAAATAGGTTAAAAGGGAAAAACACACCTGTTTTATTGCGAGCAAGTGGGAACATCCGCCACCTTTCGGCAGGTTTTTCCTATAGATTTATGTTGTTTATTGGACGCGTGCACCTAGTGGTTTCGTAAAGGAATCCAATTCAAGAGGATTCAATTCCGTTATTTATATAATAATTAGCAAATTACATTTGAAGATATTGTACATAAACTAATTAATAAATAAAAAATATATTTTATATTAAATAAATACTTCTAGGCCTAGGCTACTTAATCTCAAAGGTAGCCTACATATTGTATCTTAGAAAAAGTTCAGCTCACAAAATAGTTTGAAACCTGTTGAAGAACATCACGTTTTTATTAATAGCATAAAGAATTAAATCTGTTACAAAAAAAATAAAAAATAAAATAATAAGTAGGCCTACGTGCGCTATATAAATAGAATATCTAGGCTATTAAACGTAATGTCTGGATACACTTGACTGCATTTACAAATTACAAGTAAGTTTCTCATGATTTTGAAAACCTTTGTTGTAAAGGCTTAAATGCTTAAAATATAGGCTTATTAAGCTATATAATATAATAAATTAGGAATTGTCTATATGAACAAAATGTGGGCTCTGATTGAGCTGGCACAGGTCTATAAGTGATGTCTGGACTGGAGGACCCACTCTGATGATTCTGGTGTAGCACCAGAAATTTCCAGCAGGAGACACTGATGTTCAAGTATTCAACCAGTCAGGCCTACCTGTATTTTACAAACAAACATCTTCAGTTTCTTTTTGGACTGCTTCGTATAGTGTTAAGCATAAGTTAAGTTGTCCTCAGACTTTGTTGTTTCAGCTGTCATACCCATACATCTCAGCATCTCTCGCTCTCTCTCTAGAGTTTTGTGGGGAATGAACCAGTATTAAAACAGTTATTCAGCACCAAATCACCTTTATTGGTCTTCATGGTTTAGCCCCCTCCCGAGTCTTCATTAAAGAACTGCCCTTTTCACCCGGAGCGCAGTGTGGGAGAGTTTAAACTCAGGCCATTGAAGAACAGAACTATTCTGGTCAGAGAGAGCTTGAGTATGTGTTCTGAATAAGGCAATGTGTATTTCAGGACATATGTGTGCCTCTGGTGTTTTAGCTATATATAATTTATATATATCATTTCTCTGTATGGACATGCTAAAAAAATAATGTGTTGGCTTTTTTTTTTTTTTTAGTTATGAGTATGACAACTTTGAGTGAATTTTTGTTCAGCCAGCAAGCTACTCTAAGTTAGCGGGATGTAATCATTTTTAGCTAAACACACACTTTAAAGTTGATTACTCAAAAAATGTAAGTCGCTCTAACTAGTTGTAGCCCTAGAACCAATTCATCTTTCAGTTTTAATCAACAGCTATCATATCACATACTAACATGTATATTTAATGAACAAGATATTACTTGTCACTGGAATTAGCAGTCATTGCTTGTAGAGTCAAGGTGTTTAGAATTCATGTATCTCCTCTTTACAATGGTAACCACAATAACTTCAACATTACAGAAACTCTTCAAACATAACCGCATTAAATGCTTACAGGTCTTTCCCTTCACTAAAAACAAATAAATTAACACTTCATTTCAACATTTATTCTCCTAATCCAGTCCTATGCAAAGCATGCTGGGAACTAGAAATCCACCGCCTAATGTACGGAGTTATCAAGACAATTTAATTTCAAGTTTTACAACCTAAATTTAAAAAAAGCCAATTAACGCAGTTGAGTTTAAATTACAGACAATATTAAGCCGATGTAATGATCAACATTATCATTTCAACAGAATTCTACAAAATTATGTTTGCAACTTAAAAGGGTTTAATTAAAACAATAAATTAGAATGTAATTTATTTAAGTTGTTTTTAACAGGTCCCCTTAATTCTTATAGTTACTAAAGTTACTAAAATAAGATAAGCTGTTGTCCCAAAAAAAATTGTCACAATTTGTGCCATTCAAAATAGTATATACACTGTAAAAAAAATAAAAAAAATAAAAAATAAAAAAGAGCAAATTTTGAGCTTTTGCAATACAACCAACTTGGATGTTTAAGTTATTTCAACTTAAATGATGTTAACATGACTTTAAAAAATGAGTTACATCTTGTATAACTAAACAAAACAAGTTTAACATTTCTTAACTTATTTTGATGACTTAAAACAATGTAAAAAATATGTTGTCATAACTTATTGAACATATAATTTTTTATAGTGTATAGTCTTTTAAGCAGCACAAAACAATTCGCAAAACAGTGAAACTATAAAAGGTAACATTAAAAAAATAATTGTATGAAAGTGACATTTAAAAGACAAAAATTGCAAAAGAAGAAGAAAACAGGGTAACGTTAGTTTAGGGTCCAATACTCACTATTAAAGTTGCTTATTAGCATGCATATTACTAATATATTAACAGTTTATTAGTAATTATAAAGCACATATTAATACTGTATTCTACATGACCGAATACTTAATCCTACCCAGTACCTAAACTTAACCACTACCTTGCTAACTATTAATAAGCCATAATTAAGAATTTATTGGGGCAAAAGTCATAGTTAAGTGAGAATTGGTGGAAACCTTTAAGATAAAAGTCTTGATTTATGTAGTCTCTTGTAGGCGTGATTTTATTTACCTATAGCATAACTATATCATGGTGATTTTTTTTTTTTTTTTTTTTTTTTTTAGAGGACAGAATTAACAAAAAAAACAGAACTAAGGTGTGACTGCATTCCAATATGACAACTAGCCTAAGTCCATAGTAATGCATGCATAATCGTTGATTGAAGCCCTGTTATATACTTAAACCATACCTGACCAAATACCTATACACATGTACAAACTCAGCAAAGCATCCTAATCGCATTCAGAATATATACAGAACATTCTCGCACATTGCCGGAGTCTGAAATAGTTCCCAAATCTGCCATTTACACACACACACACACACACTGTTCCGCTTACATTTATTGAACTGTTGCTTCACCATGTTAGGCCGTGTGACTCGTAGAGATGAGGTATTTATGGGTGAAAGGCCAAAGTGTGTGTGAGTGCGGGTTTACTGGCTGGTATTATTACTTTGGGAATGGCAACAGCTGCGGCAGGAGGGCGTAAAAGAAGAAAAACAAAAATCAGAGAAAGAAAGAGAGAGTAAATGATGGAGTGAGTGTTCGGGGAGACAAGTTAAAAAAGAGTGACAGGGAGAGAGAGCAGAGAGGACAGACCAGAAGTGTTTTAAAGCAGAGGAGAAAGTGTGTGACACAGGGCAGGGTAAGTGTGTGTGTGTTTGGGTAAAATGAACTCCAGATGTGATATGGTCTCTGCTCAGACCAGGCGTCAGAAGCAGAATTAGAGGTTTTAGAAGGCAGAGCGAGCGACAAACAGAAGAATCTTAGAGGACACTCAAGTACCACAATAGAGGTCTGGTAGGATTGGATGTTTGTTTCTTTCTAACAGAGTCTTCAGAATGATTTACTGAATGCCTATGACACAGGGAGCACGGTTACTGATAGAGCATGAAAATCAATTCAGGAGGAAGGAGAAGAACAGAGATGCAGAAAAAGCCCAGGGAAAAAGCAGATGTCAGCATGAAAGAGCCAATCGGCCTGAAAAGAAATCAGACAGTCATACTACAAAATCACCTTCTGTAGGCAGCGGTTAACAGTCCGCAGATGTTTCTGCTGCTGTGTGAATATGGATCGCGGTCTAAAGGTAAAGCAATCACTGCAGGACTGAATTCAGGCTGAAAAGAGACATAGCCCCTTCCCTGATGTGGGGTTACCCAAGAGCAGTCAATCTCATTTTCCACTCATTGAAAGTTAGCATGAAATTTTGTTTTAAAAGGTTTTTTTCTTTTCTTTAAATGTTTACTCAAAAGGCCCACAGGCATTTATTTTTAAATGTCTTCTACTTATGACTTACAGACACTCACATTTTAAGTATCACTGCAAAAATAAAAGAAACAAAGCAGTAATGTGACATTTCTTACTTTACAACAAAGTTTTATTAGCTAACATTAACAAACATAAATTAAGAATGAACCTTCTACATCCTTTATTAATCTTTTCAATGTTAATTTTCATCATTTACTAATACTTTAAAATCAAAAGTTGTATTTGTTAACATTAATGCACTGTGAACTATGTTGAACAATGACTTTTTTTAACTAACATAATAAAAAAAATACTTTTAATACATTCATGATTACAAATGAAACCTTATTGTAAAGTATTACCAAAATATTTATTAAATAACAAAATACAAGTAAATATAAATGTAAAAATATAATTATATATTTAAAACATATTTATCATGTTTGTTGTATTTATTTAAAGAAAATCAACTGCATTTTTTTGCGGTGATGCTATAAAAACGACTGTATTACAGTAATGTAAATCTAATTGCAATTAATAAAATGTTTAGATGCACTGATAATGAAAAACTAGGCTTAATTGTCATGGAAATAGTGCCATTACACACAAAAGAAAATACTTTTTAGCCAAATATTTTTTTTCTTTCGTATAACGTGTTTTCTGTGAGATTCACCTGAACATGAATCCTTTGCAAACAATAAAAACACCTACACCATGGTTTCTGGTGATGTCACTGAAGTAACCATGTCACACAAATCAGTTATCTGATCACAGACCACACCTCTTACCTGCAGCTGAAATCTTACCGTCTTCATTCACACACCTCAAGAATAACACAACGACCAGATTTCTCGAAGTACATGTGGGACATGTGTTACGGACAGCCTTACTTTGGGCGGTCTCTCTAACTAATGCAGCATATTAGAAACAGCAGGAGAGAGCAAAGGCCACAGACTACATACACACACACTCACACACACACATAGAGCATTTGTTTTCCATTATCTGACATACAGAGAACCCTCTGTCCAAATCAATGAAGAAAAATCAGCCTGTCTATCAATCTTTCTCACGTGCAAACCAGCAAAAACACACACTAATGCTTGGATCTCTTAGACTAAACATGGATCAGACTCCATTCCAGATGCCACAGTACACAAGTCAGCGAGAAACCAGTTTTAATTCATATTTCCCTTTATTTATTTAATTCCACATAAAAATACATCAAAATGGTCCTTTGTGGACATACAAATGGTTGCAATGTTAAAACAAACAAACAAAAAAATATATATATTTTGAATTTATTATTTTTAAAAAAATACATTCTAAATTTTAATCATCACAGAAAATCTTTGGATAGTGTGCTGGTCAAGAATTACACTGAAGAGTGTATTTCGTATCCATATAAAGATGGATAAATCTGAATTTTTTTTCAGACAGGAACGATTGTCCAATTCATAAAATATCTGCATAAATCTAATATTTACATTCAGTTATTGAAAAATCAGCAGTGCAGCCACTTCATTCATTGACTTCATCTGTGTTTTTGCAGATCACAGCAACCGTCTGATTCAAAGATTGTCAAACTCTGCTGTCGTTCAGACATTCAGTATAGATTACTATGCATGTCATTGCTCTGCTGAATATTGTGAATTTGATACCACCTCTGTTCAGTATTCAAGTGTCATTAAAGCATGAAGAGAACATTAGGAGTATCATAAGAGCACAGTTGGCTCATCTCATTTGGATTCTCTTCTTGAAGCAGCATTTGGTCAAGTAAACGGATGGTCAAGTCTGACTGGTGTATAACCTGTAAAATAAGGTTCTTCTTCAAAGCAGCAAGTGTTGTGCTCTCGACTCATGCAATGCAACGTGTCCCACATTGATGATATCAAAGGTCAAGAACCTTGAACCCAGGAGACAATGATGACACACAGGCTCAGCACACCCACAACCAGGCCAATGACCAGCAGAAAAACAGCCTAGAAAAGGAGAAAGGTGGAAAAGATGCTTACCGAATGACAACTGAAGCGTGAAAAAAGAAACATATGATACAAAACCACATAGTCAGACATACTGTACACTACCGCTCAAAAGTTTAGGGTCATTAGGTTTTTTTTTTATTATATTACAAAAGATTTCCATTTCAAATAAATGCTGAACTTTCTATGGTTCAACAAATCCTGGGGGAAAATGCATCATGGTTTTTACAAAAACATTAGAGCCTGCTTTCATATACAGGGGTAATATTAAGCCAGGATTAGGCCTTAGTTCAATTAGAACGTTTAAGTAGCTTTTAGAAATGTGCCTTATAAAAAAACATTACTAGTGTGGATCTTGTGACAAAACAACGGAACTGACAATGGAATCTGAAGTTGCTTCCAGTTAAAACCAGCTCAAACATACATTTTAGTCTGGGACTAGGCTTGTCTGTGAAATCGGAGGGCATATAGAACAGTTTTCAACATTGATAATAGAGTGGTGAGGGTATGACATCATTCTGTAGACCAAAACATGGAAGCATCTTCTGTTTTTTTTTTTATATATATTTTTTTTTTCATGCTGACATTTAAATGGCTAAAAAAATGTTTGTGGTGAACACAAGTGCAAGACACTTTCACATTTTATTCCACAACAAAAATACATCAGTATAAATACCCCATGATTTATTGAAGCTGTTATGCGTCTTAAAAAAGGCGGTTGCTAACAAGTGGCTAAATGGGACTACAGAGGCTGACAGGAGGTTAAATGCCATTCTGCCAAAAAAGTAAGCTCAGTCCGCTTTTACAGCCTCATTATGCTCATAATTGTGCTCTTATAAACTAGTCCAACTCAAACGTTCTGGGAAAATGTCTTGAGATAAAAACTGAAAGAGTTGTCAGAAGCTTAGTGATGGTGACGCTGAAGTTAAGCGACCGTGGTGTAGTTTGTTCATAGCCTACCTTTAGCATTTACTCCTGGAGACTGCATTTAGGCTTCAAAATTCATAAAAGTGTTCATCTGTGATAGTTATCTTGATGGACAAAACATGTAAGTATCATAAACTTGTTGATCACAGAGCTTATTATATGCGATAATCTAGAAGCCAATAGGAAAATCCAATTGGGTTTTTAAATAGAGGAAACCAGTGTGATGCTAACTGCCGGTTGGCCTACAAAGTGTTATTTTTAATTGCAGTAATATTATAAATTTAGTATATCATTATATATTTTTGATCAAATAAAGGCAGCCTTGTTGAGCATAAGAGCTTTTTTTTAAAACTCAAATTTAAAAAATCTTATTAACTCCAAACTTTTGAACAGTAGTGTATAACAAATGGGTAAAATTCCCTCAGATCCAACAGTCTAGTGCAAAGCAACTTGTGTATGTAGTACTGAATGTATGCAAGACTTTAGATACCCCTGCTGAATTGCGAGATCTGATTGGCTCAGAGCTGATTCTCAAATAAAACATTCCCGGATACACAAACAGCAAACATGTGGAGGTCGTAGAACCTGGAATCAGACATGAAAAGGTATGCAGACACACAGTCACATATATATAAACATACCTGTTTAACTGCTGAGCAGTGAATTTAACAGTAAAGCACATGCAGAGTGTATGGACACACACTTACCGACCACACCAAAGACATTCCTGATGTCAGGGACAAAAATAGCGAGCAGCAGCACAAGAGTGAGGATGAAAAAACAGGAAAGTAAATGAGAGAGCCAAGAGAACTCCCCCTCTCTCCTGCATAACATCAGCAACGCTTTACGCGCCTGAGACAAAGAAAGGGAAGATGTGTTTTCTGGATTTCTTTTTTGAATAGTTCAGTCTGGTGTTTGACTTACTGGGAAGTGAATGAGCGGCACAGTGAGCAGAACAGCCAATAGAATCGCAAGACGCACTGACATCACCAAAACGTCCCGCGGTAGGTAGGTGTCGTATCCTTCCAACAGCTCTGATTCCACATGTGCTGCGGATAAAGAATGTTTTTTTTAGATCAATCCATTTATCTTCCACAGATTAATCCAAAGAGTACTGAACTGAGACAGTAAAGATTATATAACTTGAGACACAAACACCAAACAAACACACATCATGGGCTTTATTCATACTGGAATATTAGCATACTAATTATTATACACTGGCTCCCATCAAATTTTTAAGATACCTTGTGAAACCATAAACAACTTTTCAAATATTAGCATTTCAATAGCAGTGTGTCTGAATCTTCAGCCCCACTGCAAAGGGGATCATATCTACCCTAGTTGTTAAAGTGCATTTTCAGTCATTTTCAGACAGTTTACAGCTAAATAATGGCAAGGGAAGTTTTCTATTGTGTTAACGGTATGCACGCAAAAGCAAACATACAGCAAAACCAGTGTAGTCCTATTAATGAACAAATAACTCTTACACACCTATTTTAGTGAATCAAAAGACATACAGCACAACCAGTGCGGTCTAATTCATGAGCATATGACGTGATTATGATTTAAAATAAGTTTAGGTTTGTTCAATTTAAACCAGTGTTATTACTGATGGTTTGCTCATATTACAACAGTTGAATTTGAGATTTAGGGTAATTAAAGTTTATTTTAAGAAACTGCATTCAATAAGTTATCGTCTCCAAAATAAAAATTGTTATTTCGCATTGGTTTGATTTAAAATGACCGTCAGGGTCTTTGATGGTCAAAGCTTTGCATTGTGGGATACAGCAGAGTGATCAAGGTAAACTCTGCAGGGAGGTCTATCTCCAAGAGCAGGATTATCACACAAAACAAACACATTGAGGATCTTTGTGGTGCAGCTTGAGCAATATTCTTACTATAGAAGGTGAGGTATCCAAAAAGGGCCGAGATCAGATATACCACGAAACTAAGAGAGATGCTGACATTTGTCACATTCTGCATTCTCTGCTTTGTGGGTCTGAAAAGATACATAACACTGTAAGGCAACAACAGACTATATATGTGGCAGATACTCAGAAAGAACAGCAAAGAGTGAACTGACCTGTGTAACTCACAGTAAATAGGTAAAACCGCCGTATGGCACAGGAAGGAGAAAGCCATTGTTGGGACAGCATAAGCACTCTGCAATGAACGCACACACAGTCATTTCTCACCCTCCTGATGTGTGTGCGGTTATGCTATAATATTACAACTAATATTTGGGTTTCTAATAGTCCTGCAAGGCGGTCTTTAAATCAAAACATAGCTCTCCTTTCTCAGGAAAACACACACACACTCACCTTACTAGAGATCACAAACAGTTGTGGGGTGCACTCTGAGGTATTTAAGCTCTGCGGATAGAAAAACAACATGAAATTGATGGGAATATGAAGATTAGAATGAAATCCGGCCAGTAACAGACTGAAAAAAACACTTTCTGCGATTTAAATCACATTATCTGTAGCTGAATATGAGGAAATAAAGGTTTTGACTTCTGGCTCAAGAGGGTCAAAGGTCACATCACTTATTAAAACAACGCTACTTCCTGTTTCTGAAAGGCTGAATCCAAACGTACTTCACAAAGTCTGATGGTTAAAAATGTCTTTAAACAAACAAGCAAGCCCAAAATCATGCTTTTGTAAATTGTAATTATGACAAGAATAAATTTCAAGTCTAAATTTCAGCACACCAAGTCATATTTATCAGATGAAAAGTCAAAATTGCGACATTTTATAATGATGAGATTTTAAAAGGCGAAATTATGAAACAAATCTAAATTATGGCTGTCATTATTTGTATTTTTTATGTCATAATTTTGACTTTAAAAATCTCATAATTCTGACCTTTTAATCTAATGATGACTTAGTATGTCATGACATAATTTAATAATTTATTATGTCAGAATTTCAACTATCATGTCATTATGACAAAAAGTAGTATGTCTTCTTTTGTAATATCTCATACATAAATATTACTCCATATTAGGCTACTTCTGACTCACTATGTCTTCATTTCGATATTGTGTGGCAGAAATGGGTTTCCATACATTAGTCTGTTGTGATGAAAATGTAATTATGTGGAGGTTCTAGATGGGTTGTACTGAAGTCTTTTGTTTTGGAGCTGCCCAACTTGTGTTTGGGGTATTATTTTGGGTGAGTTTTAGGCAAGCATTCTGGCTGTGAGGGCAGGGTGTGTGTGTGTGTGTGGTCTTTACCAGGCTCACAGTGAAGTTCAATGGCAGCGGGCAGGGAATGGACCATTTTTTTACCACCACCTGTGAGAGAGATGAAAACATCAACATGTGAAAGATAGAGAGATGGAAAGACAGATGAACAGAGAAATAGAGAACAACTCACCACTACAGTAAAGAACAACATAAAGAGGAATGCAAGACCGCTGGTGTATCCCAAGAAACCTGAGAAGACAGAAACCAAAGATATGCATTCTCTCACATAAATAAATAACACTGAGAAAAACAAACCTTGATGATACTCACCAATCTTTGGAAGAAGAGCCAATGGCAACACTACAATCACAGTGACTAAAATCAATAGGGTAACGCCATCCTCAAACCACTTTCTATGGAGGACAGAAAAGAAATGCATGACAATATAACAGAAAGTGAAGATGCACACAATTTTGGGGTCAGAAAGATGTAATTTTTCTAAGAAGCCTCTTATGCTCATTTATTTGATCAAAACAAATACAGTAAAACAATAATATTGGAAAATTACAATCCTTCAGAAATCATTTTAATATGTTTTGCTCAAGAACTTGTCGAATTAGTCACAGTTAAAACAGCTGTGATGATTCATATTTGTACAAGTTCAAAAGAACAGCATTTATTTGAAATCTTTTAGCACTCTGAATCAATTGAATCCACCCTTACTGAATAAAATTATTAATTTCTTTAAAGAAATATTGACCATAATGTTTTTTTGTAGTTGTTATTGTTTTCAGTGTTAAAAAAACCCATCAAATCCATATTGTTTTGATTTTAGTTCATGTCTGTTGTGTGAATTGATATATCATTACATCCAGCAACCCAGTGTAGATAAATGTTTTGCTAAGTTTAATTTATCACTTTCATAACATAAAACAAACGATGAGAAAAGATGCACAGTGTAAAATTAATATTATATTAGTTTTAATATTATAAATTATTATAATAATAATTAAATACATTTACAGAACCATTTTTATAATTATATTTTGCTGTATTATTTTCTCTATTATCTGTCACTGCTTTTTGTACACTAAAGATTTTTTTAAAGGAAATTAACACTTTTATTTAACAAGGATGCCTTAAATCAATTAAAAGTAATAGTAAAGACTTTTCCATTGTTCCGACATTTTTTTATTTCAATTAAATGATGTTCTTTTGAACTTTCTATTCATCACAAAATCCTGAAAAAATGTATCACGGTTTCCACCAAAATATGGGAAAATAAGGAAAAGTATGTGTATTGAAGCTTTGTCAATAATGATCGGAGTACTTTAAAAACTAAAATGTGATTGAGAACTGGGAGATTGAATCATGTTGGTGTTTGTGAGAGATCTCCTGTGGTTCTCTATTAAAAACTAGACAGCCTAGCTTATCCGCTTGCAGAAATGAAGATAAATGACTCCCCTGAAAGAAAAATGTTATTGTACAGTAAATGACTACAGTTTCAAGCGTTTATACTGTGGCCGGGTTGTGATTTTTGCTCCTCCCAGAGAGATGGAGTAGTAATGTTTGTGTGTGTCTGGGTCTGGTCACAGTAATTGTGCTGGTGAAGGGAATCTTGGGCAGGCACGACTCTCATTGGGCAGAACATATGTGCGAGATTTACGTGAACGGACCTGTAATGCAAACCAGCTGTGTGGGGACGGGGCACAGCTCAGAACAGCGGCTAATAAAATAATGACCGTTACATTCTTATTCTGGAATACTTTCTCCTTTGGAAACTCGCTTAAAGGCAGAGGATCGAGAGAAAGTGTGTTTATCTGCCAGTGAGTGAATGATCCTATGTAAAAGCGTCCCTTTCCATCTCTCTTCCTGAATTGTGTTTCTATTTTGCCTCTCCGTGTGGATTTTCCTGTGGATTCAGCCACGTTCTCTTTTAGAATGAATTCTAACACACTGAATTTAGATGTAAATCATATTTTTTTCTGATAAACCATACCCTCCACCAAAAGTATTTTATGCTCACCAAGGCTGCATTTACTTGATCAAAAATACAGTAATATTGTGAACTATTAAATTTTTTAGCATCATTACTCTAGTCTTCAGTGTCACATGATCCTTCAGAAATCATTCTGATTTGCTGATTTGTTGGTCATCTCTTATATATTATGAAAACAGCTTCTAAAATATTTTAATGGAAACCATGATACATTCATCTTTTTAGGATTCTTTAATGAATATAAAGTTTAAAAGAATGGCATTTATTTAAAAACAAATCTTTTATAACGTTATAAAAGTTTTTACAATCACATTTAATTAAAGGTCCCGTTCTTCACGATTTCATCTTTCAAACTTTAGTTAGTGTGTAATGTTGCTGTTAGAGCATAAATAATACCTGTAAAATTATGAAGCTCAAAGTTCAATGCCAAGCGAGATATTTTATTTAACAGAAGTTCCCTTTCAAAGCCTACACTGGTAAAAATGATGTGTTGGGTTTACTTAAAATATATATGCACCATTTTTGCATCATACTTTTTAAGTAAACCCAACTTGGAATAATTTTATTTAAAATAAACAAGAAAAACTCAACATGCTTTACTTAAAAAATATATGTAACATGCAAGTATGTGCAAGTTGTGTTAACTTAACATTACTTAGTAGATTCTATCATGTTACATATATTTTTAAGTAAAGCATGTTGAGTGAACTCAAATATTTATGTACATATAAAAAAGTTTTTCTTGTTAATTTTAAATAAAATTATTTCAAGTTGGGTTTACTTAAAAAGTATGATGCAAAAATGGTGCATATATATTTTAAGTAAACCCAACAAATCGTTTTTACCAGTGTACAGGGAATGGCCGGTTTGGACTACAGCAGGAAGTGCAGGGATGTAATGACATCACTAGAACAGTTTGTTGACTAACCCTCCGGCCACCAGAACATGCAAAATAGGGGGAGGGGTCTTGTTGCTCTCCCACGTGGAGAAGAGCGCACATTCAGCGCTTGCATCTCCCCGTTATGGTAAGAGGTGGGACCTTTCCGGGCAAAGTGCGCTAAGCTGCTGTCCAATCACAACACGGGAAGCGCTGGCCCAATCAGAACTTGTTACGTGTTTCTGAAGGAGGGACTTCATAGAACAAGGAAATCATCAGACCGTTTTTAGGACAGAGAAAACAGTGGTGTACAGATAAGTAAATAATGTGTGAAAAATACTGTGGTTTTTACACGCGAAACATGAACTCATGTTATATTGCACACTGTAAACATAATCAAAGCTTCGAAAACACGTGAAGAAAGGGACCTTTAATTTATGTGTCTTTTTAAATGGTAATGTTTCTTTTTATTTTAATCAGACTTTTTCTCCAACATTACAGTGCAAACAAGACATTTTGCTGGCTGCTTGGTTTCTACTTTCTGTTATGCTCATTTTAAACATTATGTATGTACTGATTAGCTAATATTGTTGCTTCAATGAGCATTTCTATTTTAGTGAGAACAGAAACAAATTAATTGACACTAGAAACTAAGGGATGTGAGGGTGTGGTAAGGCCGACATATATTGATTTACCCAGAACTCTCTGTGCTCATGAAGCCAGTGATGGCAGGAGGCATTTCAGACTTCAAGATGAACAAGTAGCTGGACATTGCTAGAGAAATAGAAGGATAGCACATTATAAATATACACTATAACACCTCATGCACAATTCATGCACAATAACAGCTCATAATGCAATCAGACAAACAAATCCACTCAGAAAAGCCAAACCATTCCACAGAAACAGTCAGTCTTTTTGAAACCCAGCACAGTGCTGAGGTCAACATTCTCTGAACTAACACTAACATGCTAACAGCCACCAATTCATTTCGTATGGCCATATATAAACACGCACATGATTAACACATAGCTGATGCAATGATTGCTTTGCACCCAGACTGCAAAACTGACTGCAAGCAAACATGTTTTCACACAATCACAGATTTGCTTTTGTTCTAAAGAACATGTAAAAGAGAGACATATTCTGTTTTACTGCTACTAAACACGACATAACACACAGAATACTCACTATAGTTCACAGCGAGTAATGAGCAGTGAGGAGAGAAAGACAGCGTTTTAATTTTCATATTTACTTTACACCATTCTATGGCTTTTGTCTACAGGCTGACCTGCTATGCCACCTTTTTTGGCAATAAAAAACAAATGTTATTTAAAGCTACACTGTGTGAAATTTTCCCCCATCTAGCGGTGAAAAGGTATATGACCATCCAGTGAATAATAGTTTCTGTTCCTCTCAATTCTGATTTCGTTTTAACTCCTACGGTGGCCGATTTAGTCCAAGATTAACATGGCAATCCCCCTCTTCACATTCGACACGGTGCCATCGAGTGTTTAAACGCGAAAGGCGAAGAAGCTTGAATTTACGGGTATGTCCCTCTTTGGCTAATGTACTTTCAAGTTGGAGGGGCAACATGGCGACCAGCATTCAAACCACTCACCCGTATGTATTTTCAATGGCATATTATAAACTTATGAAAATACTTTATTACTTGAAAGAAGTAAATATACATTAATGAGCACATATATTTTTTTAAAAACTAAGTGTTTTTAGCTAAGAATAAACTAAAAAAGTTACACAGCGTAGCTTTAACCTCCCAAAAAAATGTGTTAAAACTGAGAGAGAGCAAAAGAGACTCTCTACCTTTTGGGAATATCCGGTTAAGATCAAGTAATACAACCTTCTAAACAGTTAAATACAAGTGAAAACCTCACCGCCAATGTTCTGAATGAGAATAGTACAGGCCACCATAATCTGCACAAAACAAAAGAAAAAGATGTTTTACACGAGTAACAAGGCACATTTCACATCTATGGTGAATTCAGTTTTGATGAGTACTAGATAATGTCCCCAGTTATTTATTCATATAGAAAAATAAAACATTGCAGTGCATCATTCTAAATATTAAGTGATATTAACCAACCTTGCCAGGTCTGTTGAAGGCTTTTTCTCCAAGCTCTTCATAAGAGTTGATGCCTAACATGCATAAAGACATACAATATTTTGGCCTGGTGTCTGCTACAATGTACAATCTGACCTGATGTACAGCATGTGAAGAGTTACAGAGTATGTAAGGTAAACAGGAGTGAGAAGGGTAAAGAAGAGTTCAAAAGTGAGGGTGGATATTACCAGTCTTGTCACAGAGGAGCAGCAGGAGATGGATAGAATAAACAGCCAAACTGGAGACCACGAGCAACAGAATACTATGAAAAACAAAAGCAGAGTTGAAAAAACACCTGGGCCTGTATTCATTAAAAAAAATCTTAGTGCAAAGAGTTTTTAGGAGAGGCTTTTTAGCAGTGGAGAAAATGGACGAAACGTAAAGAGGGAGAAGAACTTTGTAGCACACAGTGCATGACAGGGAGTTAATAAGACACTACATGTTAGATCGTGCAGGGATCATGTTTGTGATCGATCTTATTACAGACACCATAACATCTCTGACACAGTGCAAAAAATGCTACAGTGCCAGAAATGAAAGTAATCACTGCATTAACATATCTGGAAAAATGCTACTATACAGCATGATTTGGGACTGTCACAACCTTCTATAAGCAAAGTGATCACAAACAATTACAGCACATTCAGAACCTTATTGTGTCGCTGTTCATGCATGCATGTATACACACACACAATCGGTCAAAAGTTTAAGAACAGTACGATTTTATGTTTTTAAAGAAGTCTCTTCTCCTCATCAGGGTTGTATTTGTTACTAAAAAATACAACAACAACAAAAAAAAAAAAAAAATCGGTAACATTGTCAAATATTTTTAAAATGTTAAATAACTGTTTTCTATTTGAATATATTTTAAAATGTAATTTATTCCTGTGATGCAAAGCTGAATTTCTAGCATCACTACAATCCAGTGTCACATTCTCCTTCAGAAATCATTCTAATATGATGATCTGCTCAAGATACATATATGATTATTATCAATGTTGAAAAATGTGATGTTGATTTTTTTTTAGGATTTTTTGATTAATAGAAAGTTTAAAAGAACAGTATTTATCTGAAATAGAAAGCTTTTGTATCTTTGAACTACCGTTACAAAGTTTGGGGTCGGTAAGAATTATTATTCATTATTTTGGGAAAGAACTTAAAGAAATTAATACATTTATTCAGCAAGGATGCATTAAATTGATCAAGTGACAGTATAGACATTTATTAATGTTCTAATGCTTTATATTTTAGATAAATGCTGTTCTTTTGAACTTTTTTATTAATTAAATAATCATAAATCTTTCTTGAGCAGTAAATCAGCATATTAGAATGATTTCTGAAGAATCATGTGACAGTGAAGACTGGAGTAATGCTGAAAATTCAACTTTGAATCACATTTTTAAATATATAATCAGATATAAAAAATGTATTTAAAAAAAAAAAAATTACAATAATGCTGGTTTTGCAATATTTTGGATCAAATAAATGCAGCCTTGGTGAGCAGAAGAGACTTCTTTAACACTAGAACCTCCAGGGGTCGTTGTATACCTAAAACTGCCAGCGGGTAAAAATGTACCCATGCACATGACAACTGTTTTGATATGGCTAAAACATGTTTTATGTCACTGTATTCACAAAGTAGTCATCACCTATTATTATCAACTTTTAGTCAACTATGTTTTTTTGTCCTTTCGTTTTATGTTCAAGGATACACTAATTACTGAATATCTAAACCATCCCGAAATGACAACGATAATTAAATAAATGTATATTTTGGTGGTGTAATCATAGATATGTATACATATCTATGAGTGTAATATTTTCCATTGTGACTAAAAAAATATTACAGCTTTCTCAGTGGGTGAAAGGCGTTGCCTAGTAACATAGAACATTAAAACATATGCGGCACAAAAAAGACGTTATATAGGTAAATTTGACCTGCTGGCGCTTATAGGTATAAATGCCCCATTTTTAATGTGGTTTTATCTAAACAATTTTTAACAACAGGGGATTGTAAATAACACAATTTTAGTAAAAGTCAGAGACTGGGAGAAAATCTGTTATGTACATTTGAAACAGCTATGAGCAAAGAGCGGGGCTTGTGCACAATCCAGAATTAAATTGAGAATGACTCCCAAATTCCAGTTTAGTTCTTGAATTGGAATTGACATCAAAAACAGGATATAGAATTACAATTCGAATTTGAATTAAAGGAAGCAGAATATAAATTAAAGAAAAATTCATAGAAATGTCCATCTTGCCATAGCGGCTTCATCTGCACCTGTTTAGAGAATCTTTAGTGTTGCAGGAAAAATCTTCAGACCAGAACGGTGAAGACTCTGTAAGTGATAAAACATCTGAGGCGTGATTGAGAATTAGATCATCAGTGTTGCTCAGTGAGTTTTGCAGTGGAATTAATGATAACTGCATTTACAACAACTTTGTGTAATTTGATTACTTTAAAATGAAAATAACATTGGAACAAAACTAATTAAACAACATTGAGGGGGTAATTTATTTCAATTGATCATTATCTATATTTTAGAACAAAATGTATGCAGGGTTGAGGAGTGACACTGTAAAAAATGGATCATGGGTCTTGTAATTTTCACATAAAAGAATTAAGGCGATAATTAAAAAGTGTGTATATATTTATATTATTATTATATATTATTTATAAGAAAATTGAGGTTCAGTGTTGTAAATAAAACCAAGAGATACACTTTCCTAATTTTTTAAGGAAATAAAAAGTCAGCAATTTTGAGACCTGAACTGAGGAACTGATTAAGCTAATAAAATTAAGGAAAATAAGATTACTTTTTTAGTTTAAGAGAATTAGCTCAATTGTGCAGTTTTATTTAGAGACACCATTGTTAGTTCCCAGCCTGCTTTGCATATGGCTGGCAATGGTGATCAATATTGAAATTGAGTGTTGTTTAATGTGTTTTTGAGTGAAGGGAAACATCTTTTAATGTATAATGTTCATTTATGTTTAAACTTTGAAAGAATTTCTGTTATGTTGAAGTTTTGACTGTTACCATTGTGCAGAAGAGTAGAGCTTATGGTTAGGATGTGATGTGAATAACTGCAAGTATTAATATTATTCTGAAGAATGTTGCTTTGATCAATGAGTAATAATAACTTTGCTAATACTAGTGCAATAACAAGTTTGTTACTACTTGTGCCAGCATCAAACAGACTATTAATTGAATAACATAACTGAAATTCATAAACAGGTAATTTCCATTTACTCTAATTATATTTACTCTATTATGTTTTTTTAAGTCAACTTAAATTAAAATAGCACATTCTACTACTTAAATATTATGTGTAATATTGTTACCATAATGTTTTTAAAGTAGATGCTGTGTAATATATTTTTACAGTGTGGATACGTGTAATAAAATTGTGTTATTAAATTACAAAATGAATGTAATTGTTGTATTACTGAGGTAAAATGTGTAATTTAATTAGTTACTAAACATATTAAAAGGAAATTGCTTCGCATTGATAAAGTAATCCAAATAAAGTAATTCAAACCACATTTATAATTATAACTGCAAGCAATTACATTTCCAAAGTAACCTTCCTAACACTGAATATATGTGAGATTCAGCACATTCTTTCTGTTGTGTATTTATTTGAATTGTCATGAATTTAATTCCACTTCCTGTCATTCCAATTCCAATTCAACTTCCTGTGGGGTGGAGTCAATTCAATCCAAATTCCAATTCATGAATTCAATAGAGACCAATTCTGAAATTCTGAATTTTGCACAAGCTTGGTGCGTGCGTGCGTGCGAAAGAAAATAAATATCCCAATTGCTCTCAGATCAATCCTGAATCACCCTTAAGCTAAGACTCCTAAGATAAATTAGGAGCTTTCTGAGAGGATTCTTAGAAGCTTTAAGAATATGGGCCATGATCTTCAGGCTTTTTGACTTTTTACTTTTTTTGTAACATAGAATCTTTTTCTATGTAGAAGTCCTTCAATTTTAGCTTTGATAAAAAGCGTGTTATTCAACATTTATTGCATATCCCTGTTTTCCTGTTTATTTTATTAATATATTAAAATAAATATATAAACTAAATTAACAGTTGTAGCAAAAAACAAAAACAACAATTGATAACATCACACATAAATATAACAAACATTATATAAGATTGTCTATTTGATAATAAAAAAAACTTTCTATATAAAAATGTTGCCTAGTGATATTGAAAGCAGTAAATTCCAAGAAAATATGTTTAACTGACAAAGGCGTTTGACAAAAATTACATATTGGTGGTACATCACCTTACAATAAAAACAAATGAGTAAGTCTGGAATGACCAATTTGGCATCTTCTGTAAACAGTCCGATCATGTCTACTCTCAAAAATAAAATTATTTAAAAAAAAATTTAAAAAAATAATTATATATATATATATATATATATATATATATATATATATATATATATATATATATATATATATATATATATATATATATATATATATATATATATATATATATATATATATATATATATATAAAACTTATTGATACATCTATATGCATGCATCACAATACTTGTCGGTGGTAATCAACATTATGCCACAAATGTTGTCTAGCTGAAATTGTTTTGAATCTGGAACATTGCATGTACCTGAATCCAATAATGCCCGTATTGGCCATGGCATACGAGAGACCTAGGATGCCACTACCCATGATAGCGTTCATCAGATTAAAGGCAGAAGACATGAAGGACGCACCTCTAACCTGAACAGCCTGCGTGGGAGATAAATGTATCAGAAATTAGACATGACAGTGCAGCTCACGATGGAACAAACTGAGGCTTAATATATCCTAGGGAAGAGACTAAGCATGCACAACGAATGCCATTATTGTATGCTTACACACTGCATTACTGAAAGCCCAAAGGGAAGCGAAACCTTTGCAAAGACAAAAAAATGGCCTAAGATCAGCATGTGATGATGTGAAAGTGACTAGAAAGCATGAGGCAGCAGATGACATGATTCCATAATTTCCAGCACAGCTTTATAGATGTAATACCATGTGTAAATTCTAGTACAGCACTGTGAATACAGAGTTTAGACTCGATTTACTTTAGTAATGCACATCTATTTACACACTACACAATTTTATACTCTGCTAAAAAAAAAAATAAGCTTATTATTATCAAGATCAATATTAATATTGGGCATTTTTATGAAAATGTGACTTTTAAAAAAAGATTCATAAACATTTTAAACATTCAATCATTTTAATAAAAAATAATAAATTATGGTAACAAGGTTGACAACATGAGGACAACCCCAGTTGCTTTTCATATATTATGAATCAAATAATATAATATAAATCTAATAATATAATAAATCATAAATACATGAATTATATGGAAGCCTATTTCCCATGCATAGGTAAAAAAAAAAATCATACTTTGGCAAATCATATTTAAGACATAATTCTACATTATGATGTCACAATTATAAGTTAAGTCAATGAACAGATAGATTGTGGCAATTATGGTATACAAAGTCAAACAGTGAGATAAAAACATTGAGATTCCATATCATAACTATAAAAAGGCGACATTTTGAGATAAGACACAATGCGATAAAAAGTAGAATTTTTACCTCATTTTTGTCTCATAATATCACTTAAGAATCTAATATTTCCTACTTCTTATGTCATAATTTACCAAAGAGTGGATTTTTTTTCTCATGTGGTAGAAATGGGCTAGGTTCTATAAGTAATAATGATCCAAAAAAGTTGTATTTGCTAGTTTATACATGCTGCATGCATATCATAAAACATTGTAAACCTAAGTGTCATTTTCATTATTATACATTATTTACACATTCATGAGGGATAAAAAAGCCCCCTTCGTTCTTCTTGTTCTGGTTCTTCTTTTACTTTGAGGCAGTGATTTACCTGGGGTAACAGCGGTGTGCTCTCCTCTCCGATGGGTTCATACTCGCTCCCCGTCTGGACACTGTAGTTTGCGCTGTTTTTCCCCATGTTCCACCGTGTAGTGTCTCTTTACTCTTCTGCATTGACCAAACGCCAGCCACTCGCAGGTCCGTCAGTACATGTGCCCGGTTCTCACACCACCGGCTTTAGAGAAACACAAGCACAGCAAACGTAAACACCACTATTCACGTGATTATGGACGGACGGTCACATGTCTTTTATGTTGCACGTCACAGACCAATCACCGCTCGCACAGCGGTCGCTTAGAAATGACGTACTGATTGTAAAAGCGTGTTCGCATGGCAGCTGTCTGGAGAGGGTGAGCTATTACAGTTTATTTTGTTCATAGTATTAAACTTAAGGTTATATGTTGAGTTGGGTTGAATAACAAGAGTGTAAGCTATGTGGCTAAACAGAGCATCGTGTAGTTCATTACCAGGCGCAGATTCTGCTGCTAGAACGGAATATAGACTGTTATGTATGCATTCACGAAAAGGTTGTAATTATTTTTTTCATTAGACACTTTTGTACAGTGCATGACTTTCATGTCATCTCTCTCTCTCTCTCTCTCTCTCTCTCTCTCTCTCTCTCTCACAGATCTGGCAGACTTTTGTTCCTTGTGCAGAAAAATCACTGTTGTATCTCTCTGCCTCAAAATTTAAACCAGTTTGCAAGAATTTCCCTCCAGTTTTCCACTGTGGTCCATTATCAGAAAGCCATGACTGACCAACCCCAGACATCAACTGATCTGGGGCTGTACAAACCCCCTCCCACTGTCCGAGGAATGACAGAACTGGACCGGACGGCTTTCAGTCAGACAGTCAGTGTTCCTGCCATACGGATACCAACCAACGTTCTCAACAAAGTGGTGAAGAGTTTAAAGAAAGTGGCACTGCAGAGGCCAGGACTCAAACGGGTCGTGGATGAACACAATGAAGATGGTAATAAAGATTGTAGTAATGGAGAACATCGGCTTCTGCTACTGGATCCGAACAGCATTACATCTACAGATTCATTTGGCAGTGAAGAGGCAGAAGCTCTGAAAGCGTATGGGGTGCCTCAGGAGATCCAGAGATACGAACTGAAACTCACCTATGAGAACCTTAAGAGCGACGAGATACTGAGAGCTGTACTTCCTGAAGGACAGGATGTGACGTCAGGATTTAGCAGAGTGGGCCACATCGCCCACATGAACCTGAGAGACCACCAGCACCCCTACAAAAAACTGATTGGTAAGAAGAGAAATTAAGCAAAAATCACCTTAAAAGGATAGTTTACCCAAAAATTCTGTCATCATTTACTCATCTGAACCTGTATGACAGACTTTTCTGTGAAACACATATGTGTTTGTGTTTTTGTCCATACAACTAATATGTGTGGTTCTACTTTGTTTGGCCAAAACGTTATTATTTATATATAGTGAGGAAAATAAGTATTTGCAAACCCTGCTATTTTGCAAGTTTTCCCAGTTGGAAATCATGGACGGGTCTGAAATTGTCATCGTAGGTGCATGTCCACTGTGAGAGACCAGAAAATCCAGAAATCACAGTATATGATTTTTTACCTATTTATTTGTATGATACAGCTGCAAATAAGTATTTGAACACTGTCTATCAGCTAGAATTCTGACCCTCAAAGACCTGTTAGTTTGCCTTTAAAATGCCCACCTCCATTCCATTTATTTTATTCTAAATTAGATGCACCTGTTTGAGGTTGTTAGCTGCATAAAGACACCTGTCCACCCCATTCAATCAGTAAGAATCCAACTACTTACATGGCCAAGACCAAAGAGCTGTCCAAAGACACTAGAGACAAAATTGTAACCCTCCACAAGGCTGGAAAGGGCTACGGGGAAATTGCCAAGCAGCCTGGTGAAAAAAGGTCCACTGTTGGAGCAATCATTAGAAAATGGAAGAAGCTAAACATGACTGTTAATCTCCCTCGGACTGGGGCTCCATGCAAGATCTCACCTCATGGGGTCTCAATGATCCTAAGAAAGGTGAGAAATCAGCCCAGAACTACACGGAAGGAGCTGGTCAATGACCTGAAAAGAGCTGGGACCACCGTTTCCAAGGTTACTGTTGGTAATACACTAAAGCCCCTTTCACACTGCGATTCCGGCAAATACACGGATAATTCGACCCAGCATTTGTTCCCGGGCCGCTAGATTTGGTCCATTCACACAGTCAGCGAAATACCGTAATATGTGCACTTTCACACACAACCCGTAACGGTCCCGGATCGAGTTGACACGTGACATCCGGATGTGACGTATAATGGCGAGCGATCTCAGCTTCAGCGCAGATAGTAAGGAGCTCCGTGGTCTCGACTTGTGTCCAGTTTGTGCACATTTCTGCTTATTTAATTTTAGTTTCTTTTGTATACGAACACTCTCTGCGTTTAAAACACAGACTAGCTCTTCTGGCACTGCAGGGTTGTATTATGGAAAAAACAAGCTCTAGGAGTCGCACGATAACTACGTACATGTTGCGGCATTAGTTTTGGCTTTTGTTCACACAGCGCTCGTCCCGGATCGAATCCCGCAATGTTACTAGGTCCCCGACCCGGGTTCAATTCGGTAATCAATTCCGGGACGTGGTTGCTTTCACACAGTAGGCAAACCTGCAATATTCCGGGAATATTGCGGGTCCAACGTGCAGTGTGAAAGGGGCTCAAGACGTCATGGTTTGAAACACGGAAGGTTCCCCTGCTTAAACCAGCACATGTCCAGGCTTGTCTTAATTTTGCCAATCACAGTTTGGATGATCCAGAGGAGTCATGGGAGAACGTCATGTGGTCAGATGAGACCAAAATAGAACTTTTTGGTCATAATTCCACTAAACGTGTTTGGAGGAAGAAGAATGATGAGTACCATCCCTACTGTGAAGCATGGGGGTGGTAGCATCATGCTTTGGGGTGTTTTTCTGCGCATGGGACAGGGTGACTGCACTGTATTAAGGAGAGGATGACTGGGGCCATGTATTGCGAGATTTTGGGGAACAACCTCCTTTCCTCAGTTAGAGCATTGAACATGGGTCAAGGCTGGGTCTTCCAACATGACAATAACCCGAAGCACACAGCCAGGATAACCAAGGAGTGGCTCTGTAAGAAGCATGTAAATGTCGTTTGTAATCTTTCTTTGAAGATTGGATCAGAGATGGCAGATCGCGCTGCAACATTTCCCTCAGATATGGTAGCGTTAATGCTTAACATTAACCCAGTCAGCGTCACTACTGTGATTACACTGCTATATTATATTCCAAATATAATCTATTTGAGAACGATATTTGCTGATATATCTACTGTCCTAACTGAAACACTTAGTTGTTAATTTGTTGTGCCTGCTGCAATGTACTTTCTGGCTCTTTGAAAAAACTTTCCTGCAGTGATTTAACGTTAACTTCCCCGTTATAATTCATAATTTCATTATAACATTTAAAGGCGATGCGAGCTGGGAAAATGTTTGGGTGCACCTAAATAACCAAGGCAAAAAGTTAGTCTGGAGCCCTTATATTTTATTTGGTGATCATTTTTATTTATTTTCAGTTAATCATTTTAGTTTAACTTATTTCAGTTAGTTGCCAAGGCACTAACATCTTTCCTTTTGTTTGTTTTTTTGTTTTTTTACTCTAAATATTTCTCTACTAGGCCTATATACCATGTAGCATTATTTTAATAACAAAAATGTTTTCCTGGTTTGGAGTGACATGAAGGTGAGTAAATTGACTATTTTCATTTTGGGGTGAACTATCACTTGAAGGTTAAATGTGTTTTGTCTTTTCAAGACTATTGTGGCAGATATTTGATTATACAATAATGAGCTATCATATAATTATAAAAATCAAATAATTTGCTTAGGTGTCTTGCCACAAACAGAATTTGTGTTTTGTTTTAGGTCAAGTAATCATAGATAAGAACCCTGGCATTACCTGCGTGGTCAACAAGACCAACACCATTGATTCCACTTACAGGAACTTTCAAATGGAGGTTTTGGCAGGCGAGAGTAACATGGTGGCAAAGGTGAGTTCACCGAATATAGGGATTCAGCATAAACATGAATTATTAAAGATACATCTGGCTCTACCTTTTTTTTTACCTCAGGTACGGGAGAATGGTGTATTTTACGAGTTTGATTTCTCTCGAGTGTACTGGAACCCTCGACTGAGCACTGAACACGAGCGCATCGTTGCCCTCCTTCAGCGCGGCGATACTGTAGTGGACGTGTTCGCCGGGGTCGGTCCGTTCGCGATCCCAGCGGCCCGACGGGGCTGCGAGGTCCTTGCTAACGACTTGAACCCGGAGTCCTTCCGCTGGCTCCAGCACAATACTAAGCTCAACAAGGTCGAACGAAAGATAACACCGTTTAACATGGATGGACGGGACTTCATCCGGGGACCGGTCCAGGAGCGTCTGCCTGATCTAATGAAGGGATCGCAAAAGATTCACGTGGTGATGAATCTCCCCGCACTGGCTCTCGAGTTCCTTGATGCTTTTAGAGGTCTGCTGGGTCCGGAGGCAGATCAGAATCTTTCCTGCCGAGACGACAACCTGCCTCAGGTGCATTGCTACGGATTCTCCAAGGAAGATGATGCTCAGAGGGATGTAGTGGAGCGGGCAGAGGCTAGTTTAAAGATTTCCCTGAAAGGACAGTGTTCTGTTCACCTGGTGAGGAATGTGGCACCAAATAAGGAAATGATGTGTGTGAGTTTTACCCTGCCGAAAGGGGTCCTGTACAGCGCACACACCCAAGACAGAGGTAAGAGACTATCACTCTCACTAGTGTTATTTGGTAGCAGTACTAAAGGGGTCCTTGATTATGATTTCGTTAGTTAGTGTGTGATGTTGTCGTTTGAGCATAAACAACATCTGCAAATAAATTGCTTTTTAAGGACTACAACAAATGGCTGGTAGGGACTACAAACTTCTTCCCGGGTTGGTGACATCAACAAAAAACAAAAATGTACATAAAAATCAAGCAAATGCAAAAAATAAGCAAATGACAACACAAGTTATAAACATTATTAAACTAAATTATACCTATTCTAAATGCATCATATATTATTTGTCTCTGAAGGCATCTTACAACAGTTTTTAAAGATTATCATGATTTATAGATTATAATGACAGAATATGCTAATCAATGACTTGAAGAATGTTAACGCCACACCATCTACATACAGTATTGTTCAAAATAATAGCAGTACAATGTGACTAACCAGAATAATCAAGGTTTTTCGTATATTTTGTATTGCTACGTGGCAAACAAGTTACCAGTAGGTTCAGTAGATTCTCAGAAAACAAATGAGACCCAGCATTCATGATATGCACGCTCTTAAGGCTGTGCAATTGGGCAATTAGTTGAATTAGTTGAAAGGGGTGTGTTCAAAAAAATAGCAGTGTGGCATTCAATCACTGAGGTCATCAATTTTGTGAAGAAACAGGTGTGAATCAGGTGGCCCCTATTTAAGGATGAAGCCAACACTTGTTGAACATGCATTTGAAAGCTGAGGAAAATGGGTCGTTCAAGACATTGTTCAGAAGAACAGCGTACTTTGATTAAAAAGTTGATTAGAGAGGGGAAAACCTATAAAGAGGTGCAAAAAATGATAGGCTGTTCAGCTAAAATGATCTCCAATGCCTTAAAATGGAGAGCAAAACCAGAGAGACGTGGAAGAAAACGGAAGACAACCATCAAAATGGATAGAAGAATAACCAGAATGGCAAAGGCTCAGCCAATGATCACCTCCAGGATGATCAAAGACAGTCTGGAGTTACCTGTAAGTACTGTGACAGTTAGAAGACGTCTGTGTGAAGCTAATCTATTTTCAAGAATCCCCCGCAAAGTCCCTCTGTTAAAAAAAAAGCATGTGCAGAAGAGGTTACAATTTGCCAAAGAACACATCAACTGGCCTAAAGAGAAATGGAGGAACATTTTGTGGACTGATGAGAGTAAAATTGTTCTTTTTGGGTCCAAGGGCCACAGGCAGTTTGTGAGACGACCCCCAAACTCTGAATTCAAGCCACAGTACACAGTGAAGACAGTGAGGCATGGAGGTGCAAGCATCATGATATGGGCATGTTTCTCCTACTATGGTGTTGGGCCTATTTATCGCATACCAGGGATCATGGATCAGTTTGCATATGTTAAAATACTTGAAGAGGTCATGTTGCCCTATGCTGAAGAGGACATGCCCTTGAAATGGTTGTTTCAACAAGACAATGACCCAAAACACACTAGTAAACGGTCAAAGTCTTGGTTCCAAACCAACAAAATTAATGTTATGGAGTGGCCAGCCCAATCTCCAGACCTTAATCCAATTGAGAACTTGTGGGGTGATATCAAAAATGCTGTTTCTGAAGCAAAACCAAGAAATGTGAATGAATTGTGGAATGTTGTTAAAGAATCATGGAGTGGAATAACAGCTGAGAGGTGCCACAAGTTGGTTGACTCCATGCCACACAGATGTCAAGCAATTTTAAAAAACTGTGGTCATACAACTAAATATTAGTTTAGTGATTCACAGGATTGCTAAATCCCAGAAAAAAAAATGTTTGTACAAAATAGTTTTGAGTTTGTACAGTCAAAGGTAGACACTGCTATTTTTTTGAACACACCCCTTTCAACTAATTGCCCAATTGCACAGCCTTAAGAGCGTGCATATCATGAATGCTGGGTCTCATTTGTTTTCTGACAATCTACTGAACCTACTGGTAACTTGTTTGCCACGTAGCAATAAAAAATATACTAAAAACCTTGATTATTCTGGTTAGTCACATTGTACTGCTATTATTTTGAACAATACTGTAAATGAATACACTGACCATTTAGAAACATCCTGTTGCACATTCTACATGTTGCCACTTCTTCTTGAGTCTCTTCATCATTGTCCGACTCCAGTTTGAACATAAAAGGCTGAACAGTCCCGGACAATTTCATTGCGTGCCTGTATCAGAGCTGCCAAAAGACCTCTTGAAGCTCCGCCCTCTTCTTGAAAGGGGGCCCGAAGCATCAGCTCATTTGCATTTAAAGGGACACACAAATTAGTCGATACATTCTGGCTCAACCAAAATTCTGATTGGTCAATTTTTATTTTTATTTTTTGCCGCGTTCATTTCATCAGTTTTGCCATTCATTTCATTAGGTGGAAAGCACTAATTGCTAATGGAATGTTTTCAGAGCACCCCTGTTTCACAGGTAACAATCTAACAAGAACACCCAATTATGAGTTTTTATGTAGGCCTAATTATGTAATTACATTATAATTATGAGAGCGTTTTCCTAGTCAGTCCTCTTCTTACATATCAACAGAGACATCGGCAGTGTGGCAGGCAGCATTTTTTAAAAATAGAAAATGGGAAAACTTGAATGCAAATTTTCGCAGCGCGATGACAAACGTCATATCACCTAAAAAATGGTAAGCTAACTTGTCTGCGTTAGGTTGCCCTGTTTGTTTTGAGTAGGCTATCAACACATCAGAATTGCCATATTTCAATGTTTTAGTGTAATAATCATTTTATAACTGCAGGCACATTATTTTATTTTTTATTTGGAGCCTATGTATGATGGACTGTGCCCACTGTAGTTTTGAGCCTTATGTTTTTAATTATGCACTTTATTTCGTTTCTGCTCTTGATCTGGCTTGTTTAATAAATATATATATATTTTTTTTTATTAAAGTAGACGTGCCTTTTGTGTTTAAGAGTAAAAGCTTTAAGTTAATAGTCTATTCCTGTATCAGCCACGAAGCTGAGCTGAGCTGTTTTTCCAACCTTCTACCCGTTAAAGTGCCGTGGAATGGCAGTCAAACTCGTGACTTCCCATCTGTAAACTCTACTAGATCGATGTACTCCCAGTTACGCGATCTGACATCACATAGTTTGCGAAACAACAATGGCAGCCTCTGCGGCTGCAGTGTTTATGGAAGTCGTACACGGTATTTTACAAATAACTTAAAAGGTATGACAGCTTCTATTGCCTTATGCACCATTTTATTCTCCTCGGGTTCCCTCAAATAAGCAAGAAGTAAGCACCTTTGGCGATAGAAATTCTTGTAAATGAGCATAAGCCCCAAACCGTCTGCCATATTTGTTTGTCTCAGGCAGTTTGGCGTGACTTTGCCTGGAATGCTACAAAGTTGTGAATCGTGGTTTGAAGTTGTAACGTACAAGCTCAAAAACCAGCCTGGAACACATCATTATTTTACATCTTGTAAAAAGGGGCATAATAGGACCCCTTTAAAAACCTGAAATAAAGACATACTCCATGCTGTAGTGTTGGCAGGTCATTTCTGCTGTACTAAAATTTCTCTTTTCTTCCATAGACAGTTCAGAGGAACCGTGTCCTAAGAAACAGAAGTGTGAGGATTTGACCGACTGAATAAACTCAAGTGTTTCTTAATTTACCTATTAAATAGTTTTTATTTTATATTTTGTTCTTTTTTTTTAAATAAATGATCATTCCATGTGGGTGAATGCTGCATTTCTTTGAAACAATCACACAACCAACATTGATACAAATACTTTTCTGTGTTTTATTTAACTGAAGCAGCAGTACAAAAATAACAAACCTGATCAACAAAAATATCTGTACACCTATTAAAGCTTGTTTATGTTTATTCAACATAAACTTTATAATATTATAATTGGCCTTCTGAAGGGGCCATATTCACAAAGTCCTTCACAGGAATCTTTCCCATGCGTCCAAACACTCGCAGACTTTCTCTTTGTTTGTTAGGTCTTTAGGTAGACTGATGAACAGGTGGCGTGGAAGTGACTTTTCACAAGGGGAAGAGGCCACTGAAAGCGTCCTGGATGGCGCGATGGCAGGCCAGTCCCGATGTATAACCACCAGCTTGATCCTGAGGAGACGCTGTGCGCACATGATTCAGATACCTGCACACAGAGAGAGAATGATTAGCTATAACAGTGAATAGTTTAACAGCAGTTTCCACAATAATGGCTTTGAGTATTAATCTGGTCAATCCTCTAGAGGGAGCAGCTCTCATGGATTTCACTGACAAGAACCAATTTCACTTTATAAGAAAAATAAAATGCCAACTGTTGTCAATAGAATTATACTGTGTGTAAATAATGCAATGTAATATACACCACTATTAGAGGTTGTGGTCGGTAAGTTTGTTTTAATGTTTTTCAAAGAAAATCTCTAATGCTCACCAAGGCTGGATTTATTTGATTAAAAATACAGTAAAAACTATTGTGAAATTTAAAATAACTTTCCTATTTTAATATATTAAAATGTAATTTATTCCTTTGACAATTAAGTTTTTTGATAAAGTCTGACAACAGCAGTAATTTGCTGATTTGTTGCATTTCTTATTATCAATGTTGAAAAGAGATTTTATTTCTTCCAGAAAAATTTAAAATAACAGCATTTATTTGAAGTAGAAATCTTTTGTAACATAAACATTAGGCCTTTAATTGTTCCTTTTTTTATCAATTGAATGAATCCTTAATTCTTTTTTTCTTTTTTTATTATTCACTCCAAATTCTTTAATGGTTACTTAGAGATATTTCACACTCACACACAAAATTGTCATTAACTCACGTATGAATTTCTTTCTTCTGCTGAACACAAAAGAAGATATTTTTAATAATATGGATAACCAAACAGTTGATAGACCCCATTGACTTCTGTAGTAGTATTATTTTTATTTATTTATTTATTTCATACTATGGAAGTAAATGAGGCTAATCAACTGTTTGGTTAATGACATTCAAAATGCCTTCTTTTGTGTTCAGCAGAAGAAAGAAATTAATATGGTGAGTAAATGATGACAATTAAAAAAAATTGTAAACTATCCCTTTAAGAAACAAAATGTGTATAAGAATGTAGTTTTTGAACTAAAATATATCAAATATTTAATTAATAATATATAATATAATACAATATTTAATATCTTTATATCTATATTTTTCACCAAATCAACAAATGCAGGTTACCCGCAAACCACTAGAATATCAGAAACCTAATGCTTGTGGGTGAGACTGTGCTCCTAGCCCAGCACCCTTAAAACACTCCAGCAGCTGGAGTCCACAGCGGCCATTCATTATGAGCAAACTGAAAATTACATGTAAACTGATACTACAGTGAAAGGAAGAGAACGATGGAAAGAGAGAGAGGGATAGAGAGGGTCAGGTATCATCAGAAACACTTAAGCTCCTCTCAGCTTCACACGCTTTCTAAACAAACAGAGATTACTGAAGCGCTGGACCATGAGCTAATGCACACAGAATGCTGCTTCAGTTCTCCATCATTAATCCACAAAACACACACAATTCCACAAGTGAATCACTGTCATCACATTTAATCCAGATTCTATCGCTTTTAGTTTTTCCTGAAGTACTCGAGACAATCATGTCATAAAAGCATTGATGATCGGTAAAATAGAAGAAATCTTTGGAACAGCAAGAAAATTGTAAGCCTGGATTGTAACAAAATGCACTAAAACTGCTGCATTCAAAATCTGATTTGGATGTTTGGAAGAAAAAAAACACACAAAAAAACATTCTGGATCTTTAAAAATAAAAGGGAACAAAATCCTATTTGGAAAAAAAAAAAATCTTATTCACCAAAAAGTGAACATGAAAGTGCTCGACCTTCAGAAAATATTGTATGTCCACCTCAAATGGTCAAACTTAAACAAATGAGACAAATTAAAACCTTGATCTGTGTGATTTTGTGTTCTGGCAATAAAAGCCAAGCAAACAAAAATAGCAATAATAATAATAAAAAAGAGATGCATCTAGTTTGTTTGCGACCAAATGTTAGTTTTGTAGTTATTAAACAGAACAGTTCAAAAGTTTGGTTTTTTGAAAGAAGCTTTTATACTCATCAAGGCATTTTGTTTAATCACAAATACAGTAAAACAGTAATATTGTGAAATAGTATAGTAATAATAAAAGTCACCATTTTCTATTTTAATTTATACCATGGTCTTTCTGAATACTCTATTCTGATTGGCTAGAAGGTGTGCAATAATATTGTTTAATGCACAGGTAGTTCCAAGTCAGTTTAATTAACTTGATTTAATGATGATGATTTAAATGAAACACACGCGCACAAACATCACTCAGAGATTGCGCTGCGCAATTTAGGAGCACAGAAACGTATCAACGCTGCGATTATTATTCATAAAATAGCTTCGCTATTGAATCGCTACATTATATTTCTCATTAACATCGCCGTTTTTGAAGTAATTAAACTCACAGCTTCATTGTTAATAGAGAAGCTGAACAGACGAAGGTAATTTACACATGCATCTCTCATCTCTCTCAATAATGAATTCAAATAAATATTATTTATTCAAATAAATGTAATGTTACAAATTACTTTATCTCAGTGTCTGATTCAAAGCTGGAAGAATGCTCAATCTAACGAGCCATAACTGACAAAAATAAATCATTTTTATCCTTTCGGTCAAATATTGTGCTGCAAAATAACAGCTTGATGAAAAGCTTGTCAATGTTGGAAAAAAGCATGGTATAAGCAGGATAATCCACGGCTAGCTGTGCATTAAACAATTTTAACACAGTGCTTTGCCTCCACGTCGTGCATTACAACTGTTTAAAGTACAGCTATATCTGTGGATTACCCTTACATATTTTAAAATATCATTTAATATTTTATACATTTTAAACATTTAAGTTTTTTGTAACAATGTAGAAGTCTTATCCTTGTTGGATAAAAACAAAATCTTACTGGGTCCGCATTTTTTAACAGTTGTGTATATTTTTGGTAATTAAGATAAGTTAATATTAATAATACATATTTTGACATGAATGTAAGAGTCACACCAAAGGGAAGAAAAGATTTAGAAGAAAATTGGAAGGTTTTTTGAGAAGTGACTAATGTAAGGGTTTGGAGAATGACCAAAATGTTTGGGAGGATTTTACTGGCTGTCTGACTCTGGCTCCAGCTCTGATATATCCTTCATAAGATGGACATATTGTTGATATTGCTCATGTAGTCAAACAGATGATATCAGGGTTGAAATTTTTGGGATCTGTATTTTATGTCAGCCTTTTATACATAAGAGAGAGTGTGTGCGTGCGTGCGTGCGTGCGTGCAGTTTGAGAAAGTCTTTCTGAGCACAGGATTCAGCACAGAAATGTTCCCATCCGAAAAAAAAGAGGACACTCATGCAGCTGCTTTACAATCTGTCATTTTAACAGGGTCGGTGTCACACACACATTCCTCAAACAGATCTGGTTGCCCGCACTGCTATGTCGGACACACATCTACCAGACTACAACTCATCCACAGCACAAATATCCTCATCAGAGTTCAGAGAGTAAACTCATCTCTGCAGGAGCCAAGAGTCGACCTGGGATCCTCCAGGGCATAACGCGTCATTAAAACCTACTGGTCCAAAGGTACATTGCTGTTTACAGAGGCAGCACGTGTCCAAATTGCCACAAATCATGGTTCATGTTGAAAAGAGAGACGGCAACAACAAAGTCTGAATGAGGCAACTGAAAACACGTTTGGGAGATCATGTGTTTGAGCATTCCTTGCACAAAGAAAAAGCCACACCAATGGGAAATGCAAAATTCACTCAAATCTGTGGATTTAGTGAGAAAGAAGGTGAACAAGTTTAGTTTGTCCATCCATTATCCATAATCTGCCCTCGGGGTATGGTTTTAAAGTTTAACTCTCTCTTGCTACCTCAGAAACAGGAGCCATTTGCAAGCCAAATGTACTCTTGAAGCCAAGGCCAGAATCTTTGTTTTAGGCTTGTTTGCATATGCAAATTTCAAATCAGGCCCCTCAAAATGTAGTTTCCAAAAAAAAAAAAAAAACGTACAAACTGAGAGATGGACAGTTGGATGGAAGACGTTTCTGTAGTCATTGACCCTTCAAACCCTACATTCTTACAGTTGGAACTAATTCACATAGAAATGGCAAGGTTTTTGTGTTTTTTTTTTTTAACAGATGGTCTACTCTAGACAATCCACCACTTATGATAAAATAAACACTTTTTAGCAGTGTAAAGCAGACTAAAAACTAGGTAGGTTTATATGCCATGAACAAGATCTAGATAGAAGATCTAGCAGAATGATGAATTACCTTAAAAATATATATTTTAAAAAATGTGTGCTTAACATTTTTATTAAGTAGTGATAGAATTGTAGTTTTAGAACTGGCTACATTTACAATATATCTTGTACTTGTTCCACTGAAATAAACAATAATCAACCAGACTCCTGTTGAAAAACATAATAAAGCTACTGACCCTGTCCACACATGCTCCCTCATCTGACCTGCTGATGGATTACTTCCTGTCTGGCACATGATGACTTCCTGTATGGCAAAGTGTGTTTCTATAGAAAATAGTCTAAACATTAGCATGGTGATGAAATCATGTTTTTTCATTGCCTGAAGGAAATTGTACTGAGAAATTCTGGAACTTGCGGATTAATTGACCTATTTTTTATTAAATTTTTAAAAAAATAAATACTGCATTAAATTTGAAAATAATGCAAAAGCGCAACACAAAATAAATAATAAGAGAAAGAGATGGTTATAAATGCAGCTTTTTTCATTACAGGAATACTTAAAAAAAAAAAAAAAAAAAAAAATATATATATATATATATATATATATATATATATATATATATATATATATATATATATATATAAATAGAAAACAGTTCCTCTAAAAGAGCAAAACTTTAACTTTTGAATGGTAATGTAACTTTGATTATTTCTAAACTTTAACAAAACCTAATTAATGTAAACACAGACTTGGATACAAGCTGTGTCCTGTCCAATAATAACTAATGTCTCTTAAACTAATTACCTTCTCCAAAACTCTGCAGACATGCCTCCAAACTCACCAGAGACATCACTCAACGCTGACTGAAAATGTGTGTGTGTCCTGAGAGTTTCTGAATGGAAGATTACTGATCCATCAAGGGGGACTTGTAGAGACAAATTTTGAAATATATTTATATCCAACACTGTAAGAGTAGAGTGACATATTATGGCACTGTTATCTCCCAAAACTAATCTTTTATTCATTCAACACATATACGTAGACTGCAATAGAAAACTGTGTGTGTAGAGAAAAGGAAACTTCAACCCAATCACCTCTTTTCAAGACACACACACACACAGCTGTCTTTAATAAAATGCCCCACCCAATCTGTATTTATACAGGTACAGAACAGGGACGGACACATAGGACGGGGTTCGCACCGGGGGGGGGAGAAGGAAGTGAATACATACATGACCCTCCAAAAACACAAACCAGTCCAAAATAAATCTCCACTAACTCACTGTCAAAACACACTAAGACAAATAGCAAAAAACAATATGTCTCTCTGTCAACCTCACACACACATACACACACAAACGTCTCGTCCGCTCTCGACTTCAAAAGACTGAAGCTGGACAAATTCTTTGATGCAAAAACTGAGGAAAGAAAAAGACGGAGAAAAAGAAACAAAGAGAGAAAGTGATCCACCCTATCATCTCTTTTCATAACCCTCACTCTTTTTCTTCTCCTGTCTTCTGCTTTTCAGCTCAAACCACATCATAAGATCCTCTGCTGAAGATTCCAGTGTGTAGATATCTGTGTGTGTGTGTGTGTGTGTGCGTGTGTGCGTGTGTTCAATATAGGTTAAGCTCTATCAACGGTATCTGTGACGGAAACACATTTACAATGAAAGACTGTGAGGCAATTGTTGCATTTCTGCCCTACGGATTTCAACTGCAAGTGTATAATTTAGGATTGCATTTAAAAATGCACAGTAATTACTATAAAAAGATTTTATATAAAATGTAGAATTACTGCAAGAATTACTTAAATTACTGCATTTTACTTTAATGTTTAACAGGGTTTTTTTCCCCCTAGTGATAAAGTATATTTAATTCAAATCAAAGCTGAGTTATCATGGAGTGGGATGCTTCATTGGAGTAGATTTTTTGAGATTATTAAGAAATGATTATCTGGGTAGGGTATAGTGAATATGAAATGAAAATCTTACGATTTTCAGAATGAAAATCATTGCATCCAAGCTAATCACTAGTATAGATTCTAAGACTGTGTGTTTGAAAAGAGTGTGTGTCTTACAGAGAAAGTCAAACTTAAGTGAAGCGTGAAACTGCAAGCATTGCAAAAATGTCAGCAGACTTCCTGTTTATCCTGGGAGCAGTGCACCATGGGAGATGTGGTTTATTTGTTTGAATAAGAGGTCATTTATCTCTGTCAAACACGCATTCTCACTGACAGAAAGGGGAGAGTGAAGGTATAAAAAAATAACCTGATGCATTAATATTTAGTTTTTATTTTATTTTATTATATGTAGTCTGTTCATCGTTGCCTATTAATGTACTGACATACAGGATATAATATAACATTATAATATAATATAATATAATATAATATAATAAATAGTAATCCAGTTATTAGAGAGGGGGTGGAGATTAAGCGTGTGTGAATTGAGCAGCTTCTCTACTAATAGCGAAACTGTAAGTTTATCTACTTCAAGAACAGTGCCGTTATTCCCTCACTAGTGAGGAATGTCATGTAGCTTTAAAGTTATAAAAAAGTCATAAAATCATAAGAGCTGTGCTGACAACACTGTTCTGTGGAAGTATGTGCCCGTACTATATGTGTGTGTGTTAGAGTGAGTGAGAGAGAGAAAGTATGTGCTTTCTAATCAGACGTAAATTTGTGACACTTTTTTTTATTTTTATGGAAATAATAAAAAAAATTGTAATTATTATCCTATTGTTTACACCATTTATTAATAATATATAATATACTGCAATGTAAAAAAAATGTAAAGTAATATAATGAATAATATAATCACATTAACAAAATATACTTGATTATTACCCTTTTCTGCCCAAGTGATCCAGCTCTGGAACGGGTGGCCCGTAAGTTTCAATGTACAGAGGCTGATAGACGTACAAAACCTCTTCCACACGAGACACGGATGCCAAAGACACGGTCTGACCCTAAGAAAAGAGACAGATAGAAAGACACATTTTAGTGTTTTGGCATTACAAATGGACAGATTTTGTAGTCAATTAAAAACACTACTAAACAAAATTTGAGATAGACGCCCTCTCTCCAAAACTCCACCCTCCAACCCAACCATGTGCATTGAGATCACTTCTGATTGGTTAAGTGTTCTGATTGGCTAAAAAGGCAAGGGCTGCTCCTGACACATTTTACAGGGCCGTCACAGAGACAACTCGTCAGGACAACCATCGAGGAAGTAGGTACATTTTATGTATAGAAATTAAATATATATATATATATATATATTTAAAATGACTTAAAATGTTACATTCAATTTTAAAATATATTACTTTTTGTTACATTTTCTGATAACAAACATTTTATCTAATTCTATTTTATTTATTTATTTATTTCACATTACAGTTTTATTTATCACCCTTTGAGGTGAGAGTATTTAACACACTCATTGAGTTTAAATGGAACATTTTATGTAAATGACCTCATTTAAACACAACTAACAGATATTCAGTCTGGGATAAAGTCACACACACAAATGCATTAGCGCCAACAAACACACACATCCCTCTATGGATCCAGATCCAAGCAGGGGATCTAAAGATGTATGACAACATCACTCACTGCCAACACACACACACAAGGGAGGCTGAACTTGCTGGAGACAGACAGAAACCACAGCACTGAGGGAGTGTGTGTGTGTGTGTGTGTGTGTGTGTGTGTGTGTGTGTGTGTGTGTGTGTGTGTGTGTGTGTGTGTGTGTGTGTGTGTGTGTGTGTGTGTGTGTGTGTGTGTGTGTGTGTGTGTGTGTGTGTGTGTGTGGGAGGGAATTTCCACGGGAGAGCTTCTCTTTACTTTGGCCTTAAAGTACTGAATGCATTTAAACAGCAATGTAAAATAATGGAAGACACAACAAGGAGAGAAAAGAGAGCGAAACAAAAGAGATTCAAGAAAACAGAGGGTGAAAATAAGCACTAGTGAGGGTAGAGTTTTATATGTTAATTGAACATTAAACATTAATTATTCCTCAAACATTTCTGAGTGTGAGCATCTTAAATACACAAACAAGGTCCAAAACAAATGCACACACACACACACACACAAGTTTGGGGTCAATACGTTTGTTGTTGTTGTTGTTGTTTTTAATGAATAAAAATATAAACATTTAAATTGTTAATTGTTAAATAATTGTTAAATAATTGTTAATTGTTAAATAAAAAATGTAATTGTAATAATCTCACAATATTACAGTTTCTACTGTATTTTTAATCAATAAATGTTGCGATGATGAGGATAACAGTAGTTATACACATATATTTAAAAAAATAACTGACCCCAAACTTTTGAAAGATAGTATATATTCTAAAATATTATTTTTTTAAACAAGTTATTTTATTTACTCACCAAAAACTATTTATTTGCAACAGACCCAGGAAGACACACACGCACACACGCGGGCACACACACGTGCAGACGCACAAACACGCACTTGCAAGCTCTAAAACATTTTACACAGCAATTCACATGTACAAAATGCTGGTGGTTTATAATGAACTCAAAATAACAAACATACATTCTCTGGTCTACCCCAGCTGATCAGTTTCAATGTCTCATCTCACAGACAAACACAATCTAAAGATTTCCATGTCAACACATACACACCGTCCCACCATATATTACCCTGTCAACAGCCTGATACCAGTGGAAAACTCATCAGAACTCTGGCACGTACAGTAAACCACCACCAAATCTTTACCAACTCAAACATCTATGAACATCTGTGCACTCAACATTCATTTGAGGTGTTGTGTGCGTATATATAAAGAAATGCTGCTGATGCTGTGCATGTTGAGTGACTATAGATACATATTCACTCCCCAGCGTCTCTAAAACAGAGCTGCTGGCTCGATCCATCTTCATTACTGTGCGGGGGTGGGGAGGGAGGGAAATCCCTGAGCTGAAATGCCCCTCCAGTTGTCTGTGCATTCAGGGTTTCACTCCGAGCAGTTACACACTGTTTAACGGGGCCTTATGTTCAAATCAATCATAAATCTGCAGCATTTCGACATTCAGTGCTGTCCAGCGCTTTAACCTCACCCCTGCCTGGGCAGTGAATCAGTTCATATGTTTGACATCAACACATAGTAAACATCATTTTACGAGGTGGACTTGATTTTTACATTATTAAAATAAACTATCCCCCCTGGTTCTACATTTTAGACTTCTGTCTTGGGAGGCACAGACCATTTTGACTGGCACAGGAAAGGCACCACGATGCAATGGCTCATTTGATTGTTCAATCTGCGGGTGTGATACATTTTCTTCACCAAAACAACAAATACCGGTTATTATTTCTTAGGTGTGTTAGTCTTGTTTCTTGCCAACATTCAGTTACAAGTATCAACCAGAATGTGTGAACTGGGTTTGGAAAATTGTGTTATAAACTATTCCTTCTGAAAGTTTATTTGGGTAAAAGAACAAAAGAACGCTTTGTTTCCAAAACAGATACATAATCTTAAAGGGAACTATAAACAATTCTGTAGGAAAGTTTCTTGAACCAAAAACTAGTTCTACTGACCATAATTAAAAACAATAAAAAAATAAAAGTTGTTATTGTACCTTTATGACTTTATGTAAATGACTGTTATGCTATTCTCTTCCAGCGTAGGACACCAGAGCGGGCCAAGTTGACCATCAGCATAAAGTTTGATCTTACACATACCCACTTAGACATAACATAGATCCAGGGCTGTACGTTGTTTTGCTATTTTCAGCCTGACAGTTATCATTTTCATGCCCTGTTATTTTGTTGTTTACATAGCGAATGCATTTGCGCCCATGGGTGTGCTGGTCTGAAAATGAGGTGTGTTCAGGCCATAGACTGTAAAAAAAAAATATGGACGTAGTGTCCGTGACGTCACCCGTAGGATTCCGATAAGTCGTTGTGAAGCTTAAAGTAGGGGCGAGCTGGGCGTTGCCATCTTGCGAGCGATTCATCTCCGTGTCACTCCCGGATAACAGAAAATTGGCAAAAAGGCGGGATGTGGACGGAGCTAAAGTGACGCAATGACTACAGACGGCGGATAAATGGCAATCCACCTGTCACTCAAAGTAACCACGCCCTTAATCATGCAGAACTTTAAGGCTTTATATAACGTAAACCAATGAGTTATAAAAAAATTGGTGGTCAAATTTAGCAGTATAGTCCAAAACCACAATTTGTACCAGGCTGTAAACATGTTTGTTTTTTTGCTGTAAAGATGTGAATTTGAACATGGGGCTCAATGAGATTCTGCTCCCTTCTGGAGCCTGTCCCTAGTGGCCAGTCGATGACTTGCAGTTTACATTACTTCCGTATTGGCTTCAAGAGAGATCATGGGAGGTCGCCACTTGGTTCAGGCACATTGTTGACGTGTTGCTATTTTGATGTAACTGAAAACGACTGCGCAATTGACCAAAAAAAAAAATATTTGTTTGTTATTTAAAAAGCGCGTTAGTAATAGGCGGGTGCACAAAGTGCGTACACTTTACTTATTACAAACACAGAGCCAAATGTCTGTGTGCAACGCCCTGAGTGCGCTTTACACAGTGCTTAGATTGTAAAAGGGGTGGTTCCATGCTTTTTTTCCAGGCTCGGTTGTGTTTATAGGGCGCAGTATAACATGTCTTAATACATCTTTTTTTTTTTACGCTGTATTTTTCTTATATTTTACCTTTACTCCACACCGCTGCCTCCACTGTCCTTTGAACGGCTCGTTTGCTTCCTGCTTCTATGAAGCCCATCCCTCCGAAAAACGCAATGGTCTTAGATTGGTTAGATGGCCAAATGTAGTTTCATGTGTTTTTATTGGCTGAAGTGCCAAGCACAGGTTGTCCGGAAACGCCACGTCCCTTACCATTACGGCCAGAAGTCACATCTGCGGGAGTGTTTATGTTAATAGCAAGGGTTTATGATGTCACCAACCCAGGAAGAAGCTCCTAGTAGTCCAAACCGGACGTTTTTGAAGGCAATAAACTGCCACAACTTTAAAAGACAATATCTCCGTTTCCATTGAACTTTCAGCGCTGTAACTTTGCAGATACTGTTTATGCTCAAGCAGAAACATTACACACAAACTAAAGTTAAAAAAGTGAAATCGCATGCAACCACCCCTTTGAAATAGAGCCATCTGACTGAAATTTAAAAATCACTTTAATGTAACATTTGGTTTGAATAAATAATAAATGTATAACTTTATATCAATACAAACATAACTTAAACTCCAATTCCTCGGCTGGTCACTAGGGACAGGCTTCCAGAAGGGACAAGGAAGCAGAATCTCATTGAACTCCATGTTAAAATGGCCAACTTTACAGCAGAAAAAACATGTTTACAGCCTGGTGCAAATTGTGTTTTTGGTGTTTGGTGTTTTGGTCGGCTAATTTTGCCCTTCATGACAACTGTGAGGGGGGTGAATTTTTTTTAGAACTCATTCGTTTATGTTATATAAAGCCTTAAAGTTTAGCATAATTAAGGGTGTGGCCACTTCGAGTGACAGGCGGATAGCTGTTTGTCTGCTGTCTGTTAGTCATCGCATCACCTCAGCTCCTCCCACGCCCTGCCTCTTTGCCCATTTTCTGTTATACGGGCGTGATGCACGATGACACGCTGCCAAGACAACAGCTAGCTCATCTCTACTTTATGCTTCAAAAGTGCACTTCAGAATCTTATGGGTGACGTCACAGACACTACGTCCATATTTGTTTACAGTATATGCTCTATATATAATGGGCTAGGCGCACACCATGGCGTATGTGAGCCTTAGCGAAGTGAGTGTGTGCATGTTTACTTCTGCTCATACTCTTCCGGTCTTAGCGACGTACGCATTTGCTGTAAGGAGAAACTTATATATGAAACTTAGATATATATGATGAATGTTTTAAACATTTACGAGAAGATGGTGGTCTATCAGAGCCGAAAGAAGTATCAATCCTCGTCAGAGATATAAATAAGCATGATAATACAGTGTAGGGACTCATGGTTTAGTAACTTTATTTGATAACATTATTATTGCTAACTCTTTGTATTATTTATGTGATTTAATTTATTTGTGATTTAAATTTTTATTTATGTTCAGAGTTTTTCTGTGCATTTCTATTAATTACTGCATTATTTTTGTGCAAGTAAAATGAGTAGAGACCATCTGTTGCATAAATCATTATCTATCTGGTGTCTATAAACAGCACTTAGAATAAATTTTACTATGAGTAAAATATACGCACGAGTGTTATTTTAAATCAGCTTTAAAGGTCCCGTTCTTCACGATTCCATCTTTCAAACTTTAGTTAGTGTGTAATGTTGCTGTTAGAGCATAAATAATACCTCTAAAATTATAAAGCTCAAAGATCAATGCCAAGCGAGATATTTTATTTAAAAGAAGTTCCCTTTCAAAGCCTACAGCGAACGACCGGTTTGGACTACATCCCTGCACTTCCTTGCATGACGTCACTAGAACTGTTTGTTGACTAACCCTCCGCCCACAAGAACACGCAAAATAGGGGGCGTGGTCTTGTTGCTCTCCCACGTGGAGAAGAGTGCATTCAGCTTGCATCTGCCCGTTATGGTAAGAGGCGGGACCTTTCCGGGCAAAGTGCGCTAAGCTGCTGTCCAATCACAACATGGGAAGCACTGACCCAATCAGAACTCTTACGTATTTCTGAAGGAGGGACTTCATAGAACAAGGAAATCATCAGGCCGTTTTTAGGACAGAGAAAACAGTGGTGTACAGATAAGTAAATAATGTGTGAAAAATACTGTGTTTTTTTACATGCGAAACATGAACTCATGTTATATTACACACTGTAAACATAACCAAAGCTTCGAAAACTCGCGAAGAACGGGACCTTTAATGAAAACTGTTTGCATTAACTACAGACAGCAAAACAAAAATGTATTAAATCGCAACTATTTATCAAGATTATCTTTATACAGCCCTATTGTTTATCTAAAAAGATGATTTATGCAAAGAGAACAGGGTGTAAATGTAAAATATGTGGTCACAATATTGATGGAGCAAGTTGAAAATGAAAATATGGGCAGAACTGAGAAAATCGTATTTATGGAGATCACCTGTAGCCTGGGTCTCACAGGGCAAACGTGAATGTTTAGGGGATATTTTATGCAAACTCTCTTATCATGGTTATAAGCTTTCATTTGAGAAGTCTGTTCTCAGGGAAGCACAAAACATATTTTTCTGATCCAGGTAGTCTACAGGTTTCCAGTGTATTATTATAATAATTTTAAGATATTTTATACCTATTAGTTAAAATGTTGCACAATAAGTGCATGTAATATGAATATTTTCAAGAAATAAAATATTTCTTGATGGCGTGAATGCGTAGATAACTGATGGGGCTGTATAATGTTTTACCTTGTTTTTACATAATTGGTCCGGGAATGAGAAATTGCGTGTGTGTATGTGGACAGTAAAGTGTACTTCATTCCTTCACCTGACTTAAACGAGTGCGTTTTAAATGCTATATTGACTATGCAATGATACAGATCTTAGTAGTATTTTAAGTGATATAACACTATAAAAGATCTTTCTCAGGCTCTCTGCAATGGCGTCACGCAAAACTGTTAGTGTCTATGCACACACTCGCTAGATCAAAATTCAACATGCTGGCCATATGCAACTAGCCCATACAGATGGTAATTAAATCTCTGAACATTTTTTTAAAAATCTGATGGCTTGAACCTAATTTAGTCAAAATTATCGATGCCAATAATTCTTTATATTTGAAAGCCGACAACCTTTTATCAGCTATATATTAGCTGATAAATCGAAATCGAAATTTTTATATAGTTTTTGAGAGCCTGATTACAAAAACAAAAGTCTCACCATTAAAATACATTTCCCAAGCACACAATTTTAATGAGATTTTATGTAGCATATATGAGAGTTGCGTTGCACTTAACTGTATTTTCCTTTTTTTTTCAAAATGATTCCAATCATATTTCAAGCAATTTAAAACCATCATGGTGAACAGTGGGCATCTGAAGTGTCTCAGCTAAAGGAAATAATCCATTATTTATCGGTTTTAAAATACTGGCCAAATTTTCCTATTGGGCCGATAACAATAACATAGCTTTGGCATTAAAAAAATTACATTTACATTTGATGCATTTGACAACAGGACAGCAAAAGTGCTGAAAATCATCATACATCATCATTTTTCATGCATATTTCATGCAAGTATTTTTTATGCATTTAGCCTTTTAATAATTTTAGTTCTTATTGTCCAATATGTTGATTTATCGGATTATTTAGATTAGAGTTAGATCATTTTAATATATTATAAAATACTTTTAAGTCCTATTGCGCACCCCTTTGGATGTTTTGTGAGGTTGAGAAACACTGCCAAACTATACAGTATTTCAGTTCAAAACATATTTTTTGCTGATAACTATTTCTGAAACCTCCTCAAACAAGGATTGTCCATAAAAGCATTTACAAAAGTAGTTTTTCACAAAACCTCATAAAACCCAGTGTTCCGAGCAAATTTCTGTTATGGTTTCTTTTTTGGTAAATCGAGTGGAATGCAAGAGAACGGCGAAAGGCATTTCTGTTTCACACGGGGGATCAGGCAGGAGAGAGCATCGGGACTCTGACTATGCAAGTCTTCAGGACGCTCCAAGGTCAACAAATATAAACTGTCTATCAGCACCTCTGCTGACCTTCATACACACACACACACACACACACACATTCACCTCAGATCAGCACATTTTGAAATGATCACACACTCACACTGCTCTGCATGGGAAAAATGTCACAAAAGCACACATATATTATAAACACAAATACAACAAAATACACTCACAATCACATTATCTTAAATATCGTGTCCTAGTCACAGCAAAATAATCATCAGTCACTGAATTCACACTGAGAAGAAAGTGTCCTGAATTTACCGTGTAACACTAGTGAACACACAGGTTCAGTGGGGATAAAGTGAGCTTTGTGGACCCTCCAGCTGGCATTAACTGAGCTCAAGTAACAAGTGTGCGAGCCAATGCCCTCTCTATGCCCTGTAACACACACTATTTTGATCTTAAAGCCTCTACTGGCTCTCTCCACATGTATGCGGCGTATGAATCTGCCTGCAAAAAGTCAGACCAGCACACACACTGCTTAACTGCCCAGCACAGAAACATCTGCGTGTTAAATATAACCATGTAAGCGTGCCTCCTGCCTTGTGTAAAGCCATCCAAAGCTGACAAACACTTTTTTGCCGGTACTATCCTCTCTGCTCCAAGATTCATGCCAACATACACACAACTCATCTATTCATGCCAACTACAAGACACATTTGTGGAAACATATGCACTTGGATACACGAACGCACACACAACTGTGCATGCCGTTTCTGTTTTAACTCTCAAACGGCAGTTTTTAAAGATGTATTGCTCCCCCCTCCTTCAAGTTTGCATACACATTCATGACATGTTGGTTCAGGTCTGTGTCCTTTGCAGTGACCGCTGAAGGGATTTTTAAAAAAGAACAAACCTGTTTTACCTGATTTACAATACAGACGCACCACAAAATGATATAAACACACACACACTCCCACGTCATACTCAAACACTGGCTAATACAAACATGCTGGTGTGTCTGTGTGGACGCGAAAGCTAGAGCATGTGTATTAAGAAAAGTGATGAATATTACACAAGTAAGAGTATATCTGATGATACATGAGATGTTTAGAAACAAATTAATAGCATTTAAAATTAAAATTTAGTAGTTACGTTTTTTTTCAAAATCTATGTTTATAGATTAAACATTTTATATATAAAATCAAAACAAATACATATTTTTATTAATTATATGTTAATAAATATTAATATTAAATATGTATTAATTATAAAATGAATGCTTTTAATTATGACTAATCATAAGCCTTCATTTTGTGGCTTTTCTCAGCAAATCCAAGGATTCATTTGATTAATTATAAATCAATTTCATTAAAAATGTAATGCACTGACAATCCAACCGATTATGTGTGTTACGAGCACGCCTGTTGTTTCCTTACCATCATTATTCCAGTAGAGAAGATGTTCGTTGATTTGACATTTTGCTTCTGTTTTTCTATCTGGGTCTCCAGTTGGGCGGCTCGATCTTTATGTTGGGCCAAGAGCACAGCCGCAGGTAACTTGGAACTCTCCTGCAAACACAAACACAACTTTCAAGACACGCTTTTCTTTTGAACTTTAATTTGACACTTTAATTGACAGTAGAGAGGGGACAGTGATGGGTAGGAGGGGAACATTAGGGAAATAACAGAAGCTGGAACTTGCATAAGCACCACAGCTCAAGGTGTCAGAGCACTAAAACTCTATAGTTTTACACATCACTAGTTAACAACCATGGACATAAAGAACACATGCGAAATCAGAAAAGCCATGAGCTATCAACCCAAGGACCAAATTAACACCTAAAGTCAAGATGAAATCAAAATTTACCATTTTTCTTTCTACATGGGATATTGATGTATTTATTTTAAATGATTAATCTATGCACGTTTTTTATTGGTATGCCCTTTTAAACTTTAATCAAAATAACTTCCCCTCTCTCGTGCAGCAGCATCTCTTCTTTTGACGGGTTTTCCAGGCGAGAGGGCAGGACAACCTGTCGCTCACATGAGATCACAGCAATAGCAAACCACAGTGATCCAATCAGTTCCCGACGGACATAAGTCCCACCCCCGTTTCAATCAGATATATGCCACAATAAGACAGAAAGGACTATAGAAACTTCTGTTTCATGCCAACTTTAAAGTGTGTGTACTCTATACCAGTTTATCCAGCAGGGCCTGTTTGTTTTTCCTCTTGGCCTGTAGTTGTCTCTGTTCCTCCTGCAGGGTCTCCAGTCTCCTCTGCTCTGAATCCTGCTGCTCCAGTAACAACAGCTCCTCCAGCTCCTCCTGCTCACGTGTCTAGCATAGAGATAATAATAAATGAATCATTTCATCAGTCAGGGTTCCCACTCTTTTTCAACCATCATTTTTTTCAGGACTTTTCCAGGACATTTTCAATTTTACTACAGCGAGAATAAAAGACAAGGATCTTGCCCTAAAAAGTCTTTAAAAGGCCTTTTAACTTAACTTTAACTTGACTGAACTAAAAAAATAGTTTTTAATATGAGCTCTTACTCATACATTATGACTAAGGATGATTGTTTCCACCAAAGTATAACAAATAAAAAAAGGTAATTGCAACTTTTTATCTCGCTATTCTGATTTTTTTTCTTCTTGCAATTGTGATTTTCTCGCATATAGTCTGTATTTTTTCCCTCAAAATTGGAAATTATAACTCGCACTTGTGAGAAAAAAAGTCAGAATTCGCAATTTTGACTATAACTCATAGTTGTGAGTTTATATAGGTGATAGCGGAGAAAGTGAAAGGGGAAAGAAACAGCCATATTCCTCCATGCACGTAACATTTACAATACTGACTTTATATAACAATTATAACAAAAAATGCTTAGAATTGTGAGATAAAAGTTGTATGCAACCAACAGTAATTGTTTTGGGCCAGTTATAAACTTTAAAAAAATATTTTCCAGGACAACAACAAGTTTTCCAGGACATTTTCTCTAATTTTCCATGTGTTTTCCTAGCCTGGATGCCAGCCGAACTCAGCCCCGCCCACAGCATTTGAGCTCGTGCAGTTCGGTCTGGACTTGATCCATAGAGGAGTAATTATGCCCGAACAGAAACTGTCCGGACCAATCAAATTGTCAGCGGGGGCTTCAGATGATGATGGACAGATGATTAAGAGTAACATAATCGTCCACTTCATCAAAGACACTTGGTTGAATTTGTTTAAATCCTAAACGGGGAGCTTGTTTGTATGCATTCACCTTTACTATTTATCTCTGAAATGATGATCATGTTGGCAAGTACTCTGTGTAACCTTAAATTATTATTTTGTTACAACACCGGCAAAGATCGTTTATTCCAGCGCACGTGTAGACAGTGTTGCCAAGTTTTTACAACAAAACTCGCCAAATACCAGCCCAAAATAGCTTCTCGAGAGGGTTCTCTGGAAAAATACGGCGTTTTGGGGGTAAAATGTGTGTTATTTTGGCAAGGTTGCCTGGTACAGTTCGCATTCCCGGGGTCTATATATCACATAATTGAGGTCGCTCCAGCAGGAAAAATCGCAGACTTGGCAACACAGTGCAGCTGAGTTCTGTTGACATTTGACAACTAGTTATGCGTCGCTTCGTTGCTCTGATTGGTTGTAGGTCCATCCAATTGATGTTTTTCCTGGTTCAGCTGAAACATGCCCCATAATTAATGGAGCAGTATCAAGACTTATATTCTGACTAGAAATGAGTATGACCACGTCAGGCTAGTGTTTTCCAGGACTGGAAAATTTATCAGAAATTGTCCAGGTTTTCAAGGTTTTCCAGGACAAGTGGGAACCTTGATTTAAAATAAAATAAAATAAAATAAAATAAAATAAAATAAAATAAAATAAAATAAAATAAAATAAAATAAAATAAAATAAAATAAAATAAAATAAAATAAAATAAAATAAAATAAAATAAAATAAAATAAAATAAAATAAAATAAAATCTTAAGTAGTGTAGTAAGTAAGTAAGTTTGTATCTTAAGCAGTGATAGGTGTATTTAATTACTGTAATTTAATTTCCCTGGAAAAAAATACTGTATAGTCTATATACAACTATTCTACATAAAACTATAAAATAATAATTTATGCAACTGTATATTATTTACTTGAAAGAATTAAAAGTGCAGTTGTGTGTATATGCTTGTATTGTCCAAATGGTTGAGGCTGATATGGGATCTTGCTTGTGTGAAATTATCCATTTGCCCAATCAGAACCATGCACACACTCACCAGTTTGGCTTTGTTTCTCTGTATAACGTCTCTGTTATCTCGCTGGTACTGTTCCATTATCTGTTTGGTCCTTTCAACATCTACATTATTTGTCAGGTTAAACACTGGACAGACACACAAGGAAATACATTTAAAAAAAATTACAGATATTTTTAAAACAAATGCATCGTATGAATATGAATAAATAAATGGCAATATGCATCTCACCAATGTCTTCCACCTGCTCCAGGTAGTCATTATATTCTTTCAGGGTGGAAAAATCAAATTCCCTCTTATTATAACTGAAAGATGAAAGAAAGTGCTTCATTAAAATATTATAATTAATTAACCATTAAGACAATTTTGGGTGCACGCACACTGCCACATACATTTTGAGAACCTTCTTGCGGATCTCCACCTCTTTATCGATGGCTGGATCTTCAAAAAGCTGCACGCGGAAATTACTCTTTCTGAGAGGAGTGTTACACTGCACACAGTTACCTGAGCCACGGACAAACAGCATGTCCACACAGCTCTCACACCTGAAACACACACACACACATACACGTTTTACTCACACTGACAGAAGGTCTGCTGACACAGAGTCAAAATAAACAGTAATGAAATGTGAAATCTGCTGGAAAAACCTTCAGAAGCGATTCCACACAAACACACATTTCAATCATCTCACTGCTGCAGAGAGTGAAATTTGGCCATAGAATTTTTCCAAAAGGAACCATAAATTCGACTAATGGATAAAACAGAGGCCTGATATTTGTGTGTGTGTGGTGGTCTTATTCAATCATAATGGAGTGATGATGGGATGGTTTTGAGGCAAAGCAGACATACACATTAAGGGCTGACAGAACAGTGTGTCTTAAAAACCAATGGTACTTCTTGCCCAGGATTTATGCATATAACTTATGCTGAGTTTCAAGTAGATTTCTTAAAAATACAGTAAACTAATTTTCCAATCGGCTCGACTTTCCTTTTCATTCTTTCCTTCTCTTCCTATCAGCTATCAAAATACGTTGCTCTTTTAAATTAGATTTTTCCCTGTTCAAAATTACAAACTTTCTGTAAACAATCTTGTTTGTATATGCATTCACCTTTACTATTTATCTCTGAAATGATGATCAAGTTGGCAAGTACTCTGTGTAACCTTAAATTATTATTTTGTTACAACACCGGCAAAGATCGTTTATTCCAGCGAGCGTGTAGACAGTGTTGCCAAGTTTTTACAATCTTTGCTATAGACAGGAAATTATAGAGGGGTGAATTATGGTTTTTTGTCACATTGGCTTTTGTTAAGAAAATCTAACATTAATTTAAAAATATTATTTTATTTTAGATTTTTTAAATAAATTGATACAAAAAAAATGACATGCAAAGGTTTGAGATTAATCATTATTTTTTAATTAAACTAATGATTTTATTCAGCAAGGAATTCAGCACATGTTTTTGTGGAAACTTTATTTTTTCAGGATTCTTTGATAAATAGAGTTCAAAAGTAAAATTAAAATTAAAATGCTGGTCTTTTGAACTCTTTATTTATCAAAGAATCCTGAAAAAATAAAGTTTCCACAAAAACATGAACCAGCAATGATAATAAAAATAAAGGTTTATAGAGTACCAAATCAGAATATAAAAATGACATCTGAAGGTGAAGGATCGTGCAAAACAGAAAATTGGAGTAATGGCTGCTGAAAATTCTAATTCAAGCCAAAACAGGATTAACATTTTAAAATATTACAAAAGAACGCTGTGTTGAAAATTTGTTCCTGATCAAAAATGACTTTTTAATCAACTTGTTTTCTGTCAATTAGGACAGGGTTTTTGTAGTTATTTTGGGAACTGATTGATCTAATCTTATTCTCAAAAAAGCATTATTTGTAGATAATGTAATCAATATTCAACAAAATATGGGGGGGGGGGTGTTGCATCGTTTAATCACACTAGTGTGCTTTTTGTTTAACCAAGAAGTTTGTTTTGAAATGCTTTTTTGAGTCACACTTGTGGTGTTCCTACAAATGAATAGCTTATAAACTTCTCGTTATTCTATATTATCACCAAATTGATGACCGGGAGGAACACAAAAAAGTGTGGCATGGTGGAAATAAATCCCCTCAAAAAAGTTTTCCAAAAAAGTTTTCCAAAAAAACTTTTTCCAAGACATTTCGGGAAGTAGTAATACCCCGTGTGGGCAAGTAAGTTTTAGTCCAATGCAACAACATGAACTAACATTTTCAGGGAAAAGAAAATCCCCTTCAGCTCAAAATAACCTGAACACGACATAAGGAATATATTGTAATATTTCATAATATTACTCATTTTGATCAAATGCAGCACTGTTGATTAGCCGATGTCCGCCCTGGGTTCTCTCAAAAGAATCTCAATTATTTACTTCCAAATTACTTTAGAGGGCAGACATACCCTGCTTTTCCCTGACCCATGACCTGAACAAAGTGGGTGTATGCGAGAGAGAACTACAGACTTCAAAAAAGCCTGCAAAACAGTAAGAACACAGACTTTCATGTGAATAAATGCTAGACATTCCCTGCTCGTTCCTCCTCTCCCGATCCGTGTTTGTCAGCATGTTGAGAGGTTACTACACTTCTCTAACTCAGCACAACTGACCCCATTACGTACACACAAAAACTGCAAACCTCTGCAGTTCACACACTCACACACACACACACACACACGCTACCTGTGTCCCTCTCATTAACTATCTCTCACACACACCTACCTGTGTCCTTCCCTCTTCACTGCAGCAGGTCAGAAGGACACACAAAACACATGTTCTTCGACAACCTGTCCACTTGGTGTTTTTTAGAAGAATTAAAGTTTTTCAAATGCTTGAGTAAATATCTATTTAATAATTTTACCCTTGTAGATTGTCAAGAGTGAAATCATAAATAATTAATAATTATGTCAAAACATATAAAGTTTTCCACAATTTTGTCTTTCAGTTGTGCCATGATTTCCACCAAATGTTTTAGTTACATTAATCGTTATTATGAATATGAGGTGAAGAACTAAAAAACAAATTAAAGTAAATATTGCTTCTTTTTTGAAATATCTTAAAATCACTTTGGCTCAATTTTTCGAATAAGATTTTTTTTCTCAAATCAGTCAGTTCATATCTCTGAACAGTTGCTTATTAAGATGTCTTATTCACTCAAGCAAATTGCATGAGTTTTGGTAACAAAAAAAGTGCAAAAAAGGGTTTGACAATTTGCAAAATAACTAAATGCACATGACTTGCTAATCAAAACTAAGGAGTTAACTCTGTTTTACTCTCCACAACTTCTAAACATTCTTTCATTATATGATAACACAAAATGATCCACTCAGTTATCAAAATCTTATCAATAACTAGGTTTTAAAGCATGAATTACTACATTTTGCAGAATTAATTAATAACTGAGAAAAACTGTAAAATCGTTTATTAGGATAGCTCACCAAAAATGACAATTCTGTCATTAATTACTCACATGTCATTTCAAACCTGCTCGTCTTCATAACAGATACAGCTTCATAAATCTGGGAGCTTTCTGTCCCTCCATTGACAGCTATGCAACTGACAACTGGACACTTCAAAACGTTCATAAAGATCGCTTTATATGATGAACAGCTTTAAATGTAGGCTTTTATTGACATTTAAACACTGATCAGTGGACTTAAAGCTCAACCGAACCTGCGTAACGTGAGAATGTTAAATGTTGAGAATCTCACTGGTTCTTGCAGAAGTTTAAAGGTGCTGCCTAACACAAGAATAAACCTAATTGGTTCTTGCAGAAGCTCAAAGGTGCTGTTTAACACGAGAATGAACCTCATTGGTTCTTGCAGAAGCTCAAGGGTGCCGTTTAACACGAGAATGAACCTCACTGGTTCTTGAGGAAGCTCCAACATGCTGAATAACATGAGAATGAACCTCATTGGATCTTGAGGAAGCTCAAACGTGCTGCGTAACATGAGAATGAACCTCATTGGTTCTTGCGGAAGCTCCAACATGCTGAATAACATGAGAATGAACCTCATTGGATCTTGAGGAAGCTCAAACGTGCTGCGTAACATGAGAATGAACCTCATTGGTTCTTGCGGAAGCTCAAACGTGCTGCATAACATGAGAATGAACCTCATTGGTTCTTGAGGAAGCTCAAACGTGCTGCATAACACAATAATGAACCTTATGGGTTCTTGCAGAAGCTCAAACGTGCTGAATAACACAATAAGGAACCTCATTGGTTCTTGCAGAAGCTCAAACGTGCTGCATAACACAATAAGGAACCTCATTGGTTCTTGCAGAAGCTCAAACGTGCTGCATAACACAATAAGGAACCTCATTGGTTCTTGCAGAAGCTCAAACATGCTGCGTAACACAATAATGAACCTCATTGGTTCTTGCAGAAGCTCAAACGTGCTGCATAACACAATAATGAACCTCATTGGTTCTTGCGGAAGCTCAAACGTGCTGCATAACATGAGAATGAACCTCATTGGTTCTTGAGGAAGCTCAAACGTGCTGCATAACACAATAATGAACCTTATGGGTTCTTGCAGAAGCTCAAACGTGCTGAATAACACAATAAGGAACCTCATTGGTTCTTGCAGAAGCTCAAACGTGCTGCATAACACAATAAGGAACCTCATTGGTTCTTGCAGAAGCTCAAACGTGCTGCATAACACAATAATGAACCTCATTGGTTCTTGCAGAAGCTCAAACGTGCTGCATAACACAATAATGAACCTCATTGGTTCTTGCAGAAGCTCAAACGTGCTGCATAACACAATAATGAACCTTATGGGTTCTTGCAGAAGCTCAAACGTGCTGCGTACCACATGAGAATGAACCTCATTGGTTCTTGCGGAAGCTCAAATGTGCTGCGTAACACAATAATGAACCTCATTGGTTCTTGCAGAAGCTCAAACGTGCTGCATAACACAATAATGAACCTCATTGGTTCTTGCAGAAGCTCAAATGTGCTGCGTAACACAAGAATGAACCTTATGGGTTCTTGCAGAAGCTCAAACGTGCTGCGTAACACAATAATGAACCTTATGGGTTCTTGCAGAAGCTCAAACGTGCTGCGTAACACAATAATGAACCTCATTGGTTCTTGCAGAAGCTCAAATGTGCTGCGTAACACAATAATGAACCTTATGGGTTCTTGCAGAAGCTCAAACGTGCTGAATAACACAATAATGAACCTCATTGGTTCTTGCAGAAGCTCAAACGTGCTGCGTAACACATGAGAATGAACCTTATGGGTTCTTGCAGAAGCTCAAACGTGCTGCGTAACACAATAATGAACCTTATGGGTTCTTGCAGAAGCTCAAACGTGCTGCGTACCACATGAGAATGAACCTCATTGGTTCTTGCAGAAGCTCAAACGTGCTGAATAACACAATAAGGAACCTCATTGGTTCTTGCAGAAGCTCAAACGTGCTGCATAACACAATAAGGAACCTCATTGGTTCTTGCAGAAGCTCAAACGTGCTGCATAACACAATAATGAACCTCATTGGTTCTTGCAGAAGCTCAAACGTGCTGCATAACACAATAATGAACCTCATTGGTTCTTGCAGAAGCTCAAACGTGCTGCATAACACAATAATGAACCTTATGGGTTCTTGCAGAAGCTCAAACGTGCTGCGTACCACATGAGAATGAACCTCATTGGTTCTTGCGGAAGCTCAAATGTGCTGCGTAACACAATAATGAACCTCATTGGTTCTTGCAGAAGCTCAAACGTGCTGCATAACACAATAATGAACCTCATTGGTTCTTGCAGAAGCTCAAATGTGCTGCGTAACACAAGAATGAACCTTATGGGTTCTTGCAGAAGCTCAAACGTGCTGCGTAACACAATAATGAACCTTATGGGTTCTTGCAGAAGCTCAAACGTGCTGCGTAACACAATAATGAACCTCATTGGTTCTTGCAGAAGCTCAAATGTGCTGCGTAACACAATAATGAACCTTATGGGTTCTTGCAGAAGCTCAAACGTGCTGAATAACACAATAATGAACCTCATTGGTTCTTGCAGAAGCTCAAACGTGCTGCGTAACACATGAGAATGAACCTTATGGGTTCTTGCAGAAGCTCAAACGTGCTGCGTAACACAATAATGAACCTTATGGGTTCTTGCAGAAGCTCAAACGTGCTGCGTACCACATGAGAATGAACCTCATTGGTTCTTGCAGAAGCTCAAACGTGCTGCGTAACACATGAGAATGAACCTCATTGGTTCTTGCAGAAGCTCAAACGTGCTGCGTAACACAATAATGAACCTTATGGGTTCTTGCAGAAGCTCAAACGTGCTGCGTACCACATGAGAATGAACCTCATTGGTTCTTGCAGAAGCTCAAACGTGCTGCGTAACACAATAATGAACCTTATGGGTTCTTGCAGAAGCTCAAACGTGCTGCGTAACACAATAATGAACCTCATTGGTTCTTGCAGAAGCTCAAATGTGCTGCGTAACACAATAATGAACCTCATTGGTTCTTGCAGAAGCTCAAATGTGCTGCGTAACACATGAGAATTAACCTCATTGGTTCTTGAGGAAGCTCAAACGTGCTGCGTAACACAATAATGAACCTTATTGGTTCTTGAGGGAGTTCAAACCTGCTGCGTAACACAATAATGAACCTCATTGGTTCTTGAGGAAGCTCAAACGTGCTGCATAACATGAGAATGAACCGGTTCTTGCAGAAGCTCAAAGGTGCTGGATAACACAATAATGAACCTTATGGGTTCTTGCAGAATCTCAAACATGCTGCATAACACACGAGATTTAACCTTATGGGTTCTTGCAGAATCTCAAACATGCTGCATAACACACGAGATTTAACCTTATGGGTTCTTGCAGTAGCTCAAACATGCTGGATAACACAATAACGAACCTCATTGGATCTCGCACGTCAAGTGAACATGCTTGAGCTTCCGTTTACCATAGCTGATGTGTGAGTTGATCAATGTTTATATGAGAATAAAACCAAACCTAAATTCAATCTGTTCACATCATATAAAGGGATAAAGTCTCTCTTAATTTGAGTTTCGAAAATGAGCAAAGGTCTTAGGTCTGAGGGTGAGTAATTAATGACACAATTTTCATTTTGGGTGAAACCCTTTAACTCTCCATTGTTGAAGAAACACCAGAAGCAATATCTTCTTCCACTCTATCAACTGTATTTAATCACAGGCTACACTCACTTATTAACTGTAATTCCTTCCTCCCGATGTTCTGCATAGAGGTAAACCCTCATGAATTGAGTAGGGGAGAGTGTGCTGGACCGTCTCCAGCAGTGTGTCATCAGTGTGTAATATATTCATATGGTCTCTCTCTGAGTCCAAGGTCAGCAGTCCACTGCGAATCCTTACGTTCTCTGCAGGTCAAGGGCACCCAAAGCACGAGGAGTCACATGACTTCAGACACATATCACCTATGATCCACATACTCCCTCTTTGTTCAGTTTTCTGTGGCTGTATGACTACTCACATGCACCACATGGATAGCTAGTTTGATCTAACTTGTTGTTTTTTCATCTTTAAAGTGAGCTTGAAACAGAAGTTGCGATAGTCTTTTCTTCCCTATTGTGACTGACGTAGTGAAATGGCTTCATTAACAAACAGATTTGGGGGGGAACTTGATTTTGTCCATCAGGAATTGATTGAATGGTTGTGGTTTGCTATTGCTGTGATCTCATGTGAGGTTGTCCTGTCCTCGACCAGAAAAAAAAATCATTATAATAAATACTGCAATATTACAAAATAAGAAAAAAAAACTGTCCATTTTGATTTACTGGTGACTTCAACATATTTTTCATGGAAATTTCCACCAAAATACCATAGTTGCTAGTTATTGTTAATACTACAATAAAACTGTCAGTTGTTTTGTGTCAGTTGGTCTGACAGAAATGTCACTTTTCCTTTTTGTTGTTGCGTATAGACAGTACATCTGACGTCTATTGGTCATCATGCACATGTATCAAAATACAATACTATTTGAAGTACAATACGTTAAATTTAAATTATTATGGTTTTACAGTAGAAGCCATTGTCGCGATTGGAATTTTTTGTAAGGAGAGCCTCGCAAACAGGAGAGAAACAAAAGTTAGATGGCATGAAAAACATCGGTTCCCTGCACTCACAGCTTGAAACATTGACCTGGTTATAGCATAAACAAGCAAAAATAAACTTTATTTGTTATGGACATCATGAATTAAGCTTCAATAGATCTATGAAGGTTCAAGATTTGTACAGGTTTGAGTAAGAAATCTGACAGCAGGTAAGTTACTCACAGCGTGTGTCCACACACATTGACCATCAGTTTCAGTGATGGATTTCTGTATTTAGTCGTCTTGCACCTCGGGCATCCCTGATCATCCATTATTATTATTCGTAAGAGTCTTTCTTCACAATAATACAATAAATAAATAACAGTAATCAACGCACTCTACAGCTCACAACAGAGCGCACAACAGTGTTACACTTAAACCAGCCCGGCAGGAAACATACGTAGTACAACCGTTCCCATGCAAACATTGCTGAAGGTTGACCTCTGTCCAGTGCGGTTTCAACGATAGATAGATAGATAGATAGATAGATAGATAGATAGATAGATAGATAGATAGATAGATAGATAGATAGATAGATAGATAGATAGATAGATAGATAGATAGATAGATGGATGGATGGATGGATGGATGGATGGATGGATGGATGGATGGATGGATGGATGGATGGATGGATGGATGGATGGATGGATGGATGGATGGATGGATGGATGGATGGATGGATGGATGGATGGATGGATGGATGGATGGATGGATGGATGGATAGATAGATAGATAGATAGATAGATAGATAGATAGATAGATAGATAGATAGATAGATAGATAGATAGATAGATAGATAGATAGATAGATAGATAGATTGTAATTGTAAGAACAAAGTGAGATGCAGCTGTGATCTGACCATCTCATTCTCAGTGCACACTTTACACTTTACTTTACTAACTCATGATTTAATTGCAGGTGCATTACTCCTTAGTCCTTACACTCTTTAACAGTTCCTCCATCCATAAACGTATCCTTCTTTGTAATGGTGCCCGGCTGCCACTTTTTTTTGTTCTCATCCAATAGGCATCGTTTGTCTTTTCCTGATAGTCACCACATAGTTTTCCACAATTACATACAAACACCATTTTCTTCTAAGGGGCTGTTGGGCAAAATTATTACTGGTTTGACATTAATTATGACCATGACTATTCCACACAATAAGTATAATCTTGTTGGCCCTTTCTTTTATTTATTTATTTTTGTCTTTAATGCTTAGTTTAATCTACTAAAAATAAATGAAATTCCCATAGATAGATAGATAGATAGATAGATAGATAGATAGATAGATAGATAGATAGATAGATAGATAGATAGATAGATAGATAGATAGATAGATAGATAGATAGATAGATGGATGGATGGATGGATGGATGGATGGATGGATGGATGGATGGATGGATGGATGGATGGATGGATGGATGGATGGATGGATGGATGGATGGATGGATGGATGGATGGATAGATAGGAAATAATTTACTAAGTTTACTTAGTGAAGTTTTCACAAAGTTTTAAAGACTACTTTAAGACCAAAAACTAGTTTCAAACTGAGATTTAAAAAAAAAATGAACTAAGGGGTGGGGCTTGTCTGTATCGTTTGAAGTGTTGTATGATCCGTCTGAGTCTGTTCAGAGTAAGCTCAGAGTAAACACAGCAGCACAAAGGGTTCGAATGAGATCTCACCTAGACCAGGTGAACAGCGGGAGCGCGTCATGGCTGAGTGACAGATTCATTTGAAGCCTTGAAGCAGCGTTCGCCACGCCCCTTTAGAAATTTCGTGTAGCCAATCATGTGTGTCCCCCCCCCAAACCATCGGGCTGAGAAGTCACGCTGCTGGAGCGAAAGGGGAAAGCTATCCACTTACAAAGACACCCGATATCACTCGCATGGCGCACGGGTAACCTGATCAGCTTGGGCAGAAACGAGGCGGGGTGACGGACTAAAGGAATCTGAGGTGAAGAATAAAAACAATGTCGGTTTCCTCTAGTGAAGTGACAGTGGTAGGCGACATTAAAAAGGAAAATGTGAAGTACACGGAGACTCTCCAGAGCTCCACGGACAGTCGGGGGCACGTCAAACTCCTGGCTCTTGACACTCCGGTGGCCGCCGGGATGCTCGTCGGGCAGCAGCAGACCTCCCCACTGGAGCGCAAGATGCCCACTATGGACTCTTTGTCTGCGCACACTTCACCCGCTACTACCGCGAGCTCTCTGGCTTTCTCACCGGAGCAAGTTGCGTGTGTTTGCGAAGCGCTTCAGCAGGGGGGCAACGTGGATCGACTCGCCCGGTTCCTGTGGTCTCTCCCGCAGAGCGACTTATTGCGCGGTAACGAGAGTATCCTCCGCGCTCAGGCGCTGGTGGCCTTCCACCAGGCGCGCTACCAGGAGCTTTACAGCATCTTGGAGAGCCACAGCTTCAGCCCCTCGTGCCACTCTGCCCTGCAGGACTTATGGTACAAAGCCCGGTACACGGAAGCGGAGAAGGCCCGTGGTAGACCGCTGGGCGCAGTGGATAAATATCGGCTGCGACGAAAGTTTCCCCTGCCCCGGACCATCTGGGATGGAGAGGAGACGGTGTACTGCTTCAAAGAGCGTTCCAGGAACGCACTGAAGGACCTCTATAAGCAGAACCGGTACCCGTCCCCGGCCGAAAAGAGGAATCTGGCCAAGATCACAGGACTGTCCCTGACACAGGTTAGCAACTGGTTCAAAAACAGGAGGCAGAGAGACAGAAACCCATCAGAGGCGCAGTCCAAAAGGTGAGCAAGCCTGGAAGCCCACTAATACAACTTTTGTTCAATTAATGAATTAATGAACATTTGTTTTTAGGCAGGATTTTATAACGAATTTTAATTACGTTCTATTGGCAAGATTATTGAGATACAGTTGTTATAGATCATCTTTTTGGCTTAAGATCGTCTATTGCCATTTCTTGATTTAAAAAAGTTTCTGCTTGTGTGCTTGTGGATTGTCAGCTTGTGGACTGTCTACATTAAGGTGCATTTATTTATTCACAATGATCTAACAGAGGGAAAAAAATCTAATTTTGAAATTCGAAGGCAGCTTCTAAAGGACATTATGTACATCCAATGTGTGCGTAAAATGTATCGCGTGAGTCACCACCTCGTGTGCATGTGTGTTTATTTTTGAGTAGCTACTCAGGATCCATTGACGCGTAAGGTTTGCCCCACCACATAAATCACTCTGAACTATTTACTTTTCTTTTTAGCCAGAGGGGATAGGAAAACCTCCTCTTCAGCACTCAATTTTAACACACACACACACACACACACACACACACACACACACACACACACACACACACACACACACACACACACACACACACACACACACACTGGTAATACAGGATTCACTTTAATGTTTAAAACTCTTTGTGAACAAAGCTCCAGCGCACCTGGTGGAGGTGACCTTACACACATACATCATTTTTTTCCATTCATAGAAAGCTGATGACACACTATCCTTGAAGCATTTTGAAGCAATCGTAAACTATATTTGTATCACTTGAATGAGGGAATTTTATAATTTACAGCTGCACTCATCAATGGCTAACATTTCAACAAAAGAAAACACTATATTTCTTATCCTCTAGAGAACCGACAGTTCATGTTTGGACATGTGTTTTTGAAGAAAACATGCCTATGTTTTAAAGAGGACATCTTAAATGCCTCATTCATTCACCTTGTGCTTTTCTGTAATGCCAAATATGGGGGGGTGTGGCAAATGTGATATTAATAGGCCACGTCAGATATGTTCAACCTGTAGGCTATAGATCCAGAGACCCCATTTAGAGTCTCAATTATTATTAAAACTATTATTAATATTATTGGCAACCATTATTATCTTTTATAATGTTTAATAGATCACCAATGTTTGAAAAATATTTTTAACAAATAGCCTATATAGAATATGTCTAATAAAAACTCCATATCTAAACTCTGAGGCCATATAAGCTATATAAAAAATAAATGACATCATAATTTAGCAATACCAAAATCTGTTTTTAAACGGAAAACAAGGAACCAATCATAACGCAGTGGTCTCGACACGAGTTTAAATTCATTTTTAAACGCGACGCAACGAGCACGCGCGTGTGTTTGAGCTCCCAACCACGTAAGGACGTTATCACTAAAAACTTATTTGACGAAATCTATTTGGCTGTGAAGAGAAACACATGTCGGTTGTAGAAGTCCCGTCGGAGTCACACAGCTGCTGCAGTCCTTCATTAAACGTGCCCTTCTCTCTCAATTACACGAATTCATGTAGGCTATGAACAGCTGAAGTCACTGTGAAATATCGTCTTCAGCGCGCAGTGGATGAATCGCGCTGCATCGGACTTTTTGAAATATCAGCTAAATTTAACCTCTCGTTACTGGCGGACCCTCCCCGTCTGGCGAAGGACACTGTGAACATAAAGCAGACCATTTGTGAAGTCATGCTGGGATTGCGTTGCTGTGTCGCCATGGGACTTATTGCGCCAAATGGTGTGCGGGCGGGCGTCTAAAGAGAGTCTGTGGTATAGACAGGATTGCTCCTGACACGCGAAGACTGTGATCTAGGGGGTCCCGCGGTGTGAAGAGGATACTCACCTCTCCATTTGTCCATGCGCGCTCCCGTCTCCATCTTCCTGCAGCTGCGTCAATCCGCGCTCATGTACAGTTCAAAGAGTGAAAAGTTGGTTTATAATACAATTTCCCCCCTTATCCCCCACCATTATTTGTATGAGTGTTTTGCATACAATAAATGCAAAAGCATCACCAGAATAAAAGCACAAACATGTTTTTTTCTGTGATATATCCTTACATAACAAAAAAATATAACAATAAAAAATAGCTTGGCACAATAGGCCTTTGCATTTATTTCTTGCTTTTATGAATTAGTTGATTTTTTCCTTGATCTGAAACTGGAATCAGCTGTGTGCAATATGACATTGTGCAAAATAATAAAGTTAAAGGGTTAGTTCACCCAAAAATGAAAATTCTGTCATTACTCACCCTCATGTCGTTTGACACCCGTAAGACCTCCGTTCATCTTTGGAACACAAATGAAGATATTTTTGTTGAAATCTGATGGCTCAGAAAGGCCTGTATTGACACTAATGTCATTTCCTCTCTCAAGATCCATAAAAGGCACTTAATACATCGTTACAAAGCCCATCTCACTACAGGGGTTCTACCATATGAAGCAACAAAAAAATTTTGGTGCGCACAAAATAAATTAACAACATATAGTGATGGGCCGATTTCAAAACAAAGCTTTGAACAGTTATGAATTAGTGTATCGATTCATGATTCGGATCGCCAAAGTCACGTGATTTCAGCAGTTTGGTGGTTTGACACGCGATCTGAATCATGAATCAATACGCTGATTCATTAAAGGACAACTCGGGTGAGAAATGAACCTAGGGGTAATTAACAGATGGTTACCGAGTAGATCGTTCTCTGGGATGCGTTTTAATGAAAATCGAATGTAAAGAGTTTTATCTCTAAAAACAGATTAGCTTATAACGCTAGTCTATGGGGCACAGGGTAGACACAGGGTGGTAAAATTAAATCGCTAGTTAATACCACTAACAAGGCTCAAAATAGCCTCACACTAACACAGTAGCATAATGAGGGTCCCAACATGCAAACCGAAGCATTGAGAACTTTGTAAGAGTACAAACAGTTTAATAAGAAGATAATTTATAAACATAGTCCCTTACGCGTTCACGGACAGGCACCATCTTGGAAAACAGTCTCGACTAATCGATCCACGAGCGCTGTTCTAAGTGAGCTGGTCGATAGGAATTAAGTTTGTGAAATGTAATAACATGGACATTTTTAGTTTTATTTATTTATTTTCTCTGTTGTGTTCAGTGTTTTCTTCCGGAAACAACGGACCATATGAGATTCCAAGTCACAGTTCATCACTTAGCAGAGCGCTCGTGGCTCGATGAGTCGAGACTGTTTTCCAAGATGGCTGCCGCCTGTAGACGCGTAATGTACTATGTTTTTAAAGTGTCTTTTTATTTAACTGTTTGTACTCTTACAAAGTTCTCAATACTTCGGTTTGCATGTAGGGACCCTCATTATGCTACTGTGTTAGTGTGGGGCTATTTTGAGCCTTGTTAGTGGTATTAACTAGCGATTTAATTTCACTACTGTGTGCCCCATAGACTAGTGTTATAAGCTAATCTGTTTTTAAAGATAAAACTCTTTACATTCGATTTTCATTAAAACGCATCCCAGAGAACGATCTACTCTGTAACCATCTGTTAATTACCCCTAGGTTCATTTCTCACCGGAGTTGTCCTTTAACGTCCGATGCTTTAGGAAGGTGTTTTAAAAACGGCCCATCACTATATAAATTATTATTTAGGGGGGTTTTTTGCGCACAAAAACGATTCTCGTCACTTCATAAACATAAAATTATTGTAGAGTTAATGTAGTGAGATGGGCTTTGTAATGACGTCTTTAGTGTCTTTTATGGGTCTTGAGAGAGGAAATTACATTAGTGTCAATGAAGGCCTTTCTGAGCCATCGGATTTCTACAAAAATATCTTAATTTGTGTTCCGAAAATGAACAAAGGTCTAATGGGTATTAAACAACATGAGGGTGAGTAATTGATGACTGATTTTTCATTTTTGAGGGAACTAACCCTTTAAAGTGTTATGATGGAGACTCAGATGTTCACTGTCTTTCACTCTCTCTCTCTCTCAGTGAGTCAGATGGAAATCACAGTACGGAGGATGAGAGCAGTAAAGGTCAGGAGTCTTTGTCCCCGTGTCCCATGTCGACCTGTACTGATGGGGCTGTGGGCAATACAGTTGTGCCTCTCTGCTCTGGAGCTCTGGAGGCCGGGGTAATCCAGCAGGTTGGAGACAGCAGGAACTCTGTCAACTCATCATCGTCCGTCATTTTTAACGGAGTCTCAGTCAACACGCCCGCCTCTGTTTTCCACAACGGCACCCCTTCCTTTCTCTCCACCACAGGACATGTCCTCTTCAGTGGCATGAACTTGGGACTCCAGTCTCTGGCTTGCAGATCAGTGGCAGATGTGGAGATGGATGGTGCGGAACATGATAAAAGGGTAACGGCAGACCCTGGACTGGCGTACGCCTCTTTTCACTGCAGTGTGAACGGGACAGACGTAGAGGTGAAAGCAGAGGATGTTAGGCAGGATGTGTCAGTTCGGGACCAGACCACGTCCATTAGCTCGACGTTCACCGTCACCTCGTCCGATGGCTTGCAGCTTGAAGGTTACAACTTGGTTCCTGAAGGCAATGGGTCGTCACTGCTTAGCAACAAGATGGCACTTCCTTCCTTGCAACTCTCATCCTCTTCCTCACCCTCATCAGTTACACAAGGTGAGAGATGAGAAGACCACGCGTCTTGTGTTTGAGAAAGGTCAAAGATGTCGTGTTCATTTTGGTGTCACCTCTCTTATGATGAGCATGTTTTAATTGAATTATTAAGCAGTTAATTCAATCTATGATTATTTTTTAGGGCATAATGTCAAAAATGTCCTGATATCATATTGGAGGAAAATCTTCGGTAAAATAATGAAACCTAAATGACATAATCTTCTATTATTATGGGGTTTTTTTATTAGAAAATAAACATACTTTTTCCTTTTTGGTACAATTTTTAAATGTTTTGGAGAGGTCAGTGTTGTTAAAAAAACTATTTTCTATTTTAGGATAGATAGATAGATAGATAGATAGATAGACAGACAGACAGACAGACAGACAGACAGACAGACAGACAGACAGACAGACAGACAGACAGACAGAGAGAGAGAGAGAGAAAGAAAGATTAAATGAAAACAGAAATGTGATAGCTTCCTTAATTTTTCAAGATTCTTTGGTGAATATAAAGTTCAAAAGAAAAGCACTTGTTACTACAATTTTTATAACATTATACAATTCTTTATTGTCACTTTTAATCAAGTTAATGTATTCGTGCATCATAAGTCACATAATTTGACTTTTTATGGCAAATCAAGATTAGTTCGTAAAACGTCATGCTTTTTCCTTTTATCGTGGTCAATCTTATGTCACTGACCTGGGACCTGAATATTAATTGAGCGTGAATTGAATATCCTAAATATTTGTATAAAGTTAAAGAGCTTTATCTTCTCTCTGATCTTCTGTCATCTGTCAGGCGTTGCTGATGGCAGTTCTCCTGCTCCCGCCTCTCTGTGTCACCTCCGGGTGGAGGAGCAGGACAGGCTGCAGCTGACCTCTCTTGAGCCCAGCGCCGCACTCTACGGCCTGGCTAGCGTACACACACTGTCTGCTGTGAAGAAGGAACCTTTGGAGGCTCCTGGTGGATACCTTTACCACCTGGGTTACTCCCATGACCCCACCCACAGCACCCCCACCACACTTAACACCACCATGACAACGACTCAGCAAGACTACACTACTCTGACAGTGAGCGTACCCTTACTCACCCAAACGGACCTTACCGGCGAGTTCAGAGGTCACGATGCCCAGATGACCTCGAGCCTAAATGGAGACTTCCTATGTGCGGTTTCAGAAGGAGGGAAGGGAGATATGAGAGAAGTGGAGGAAGAAGAGGAAAAACAACTGACAAAACTAAAAACAGTTCATATAGAGGAAGAGATGACTGACCTTTAAACTTAAGAGGAGGAGGAGGAGGAGGTAAAACACTTTTTACTGAAATCACAACATTATTTTGGATTATCGATTGAATTTTTCTATGTTTTTCAGCCTCCAAATGTTTTGTTGTTTTTTAATGTAAGTATTAAATTATTTTTTGGTGAATCTGTCACTTGGTTTGACTCCAGTTTGGTTTGGAGAACATATGCAAAGTCATATTGGAAGAATACAGTTTTGGAAAGTGTTTGTTTTTGTTCTTTTCCTCTTTTATCGCTCTTTTCACACACAGGTACCTTTTTCAGCTATACTTGCTCAATCGCAATATAACCGGGGTTTTCAAACAAGAGATTGCTAGAGGGTCCATGGAAAAGTTTACAGAAAAAAATCTAGTTTAAAAAATATAATTGATTAATAAATAAAACAAACAAATATATATATATATATATATATATATATATATATATATATATATATATATATATATATATATATTATATATATATATATTATATATATATATATATATATAATTCACTATACATAAAAATATATCTACATAATACACAAAGTCTTTATATATAAACATATAGCTGCTTGTTATTTTTTAGGAATAGGGGAATCATCATTTGGACTGTTCCATGGTATCAAGGAGTTTGAAAACCCCTAGTATATAACATAATATTTTTCTTCCATATCCCTAGCAATAACTATTTTCAGAGTTTACATGCATTTTTGAGCTACAGGTAACAGACGGCTCTTATTTTCTCTCCGTCGCTCCCTCTATCTCTCTTCCTCTAAGTGGGGAGTGTGGACATATGTGTGTTTTATGAGAGTCACCTGCTAGTTTCTGCCAAGAAGAGTTGAGGTTAGCAGACAGGTGGACGTCTGGTCATGTGTCATCTGAGGCGAACCTTAAAGGTCACCTCCCTACGGAAACACACATGCACGGAAACACTTTATATCAAACATACTAAATCTGGGGTAATCTTCGTGGCATTGTCATTGTCATTACGTTGACTGCACCTTCCAATTACAATAATAACATGCAAATAATATGCACTGTATATCAATACAAAATCCACAACGTTTGCTTATACAAATGACGGGATGAGTAAGAATGGTTGGTAATTGCAGATTGCCACAGATGCTGCAAGTTTAGGATATTATCAGAACAAAAAATGTACTAAGAACTATACTTGATTCGTTTAGGGTAAACATTTGACTAAACTCATCCAGGCTCATTGCAAGCTGATCATGTGAATTTGCTGTCAAACTGAATGTCACATAAAAGCAATAACAACCAATAAAACCTAAAGTTTTAGATATCAAACAAAAATGTCTAGATAGATGTTAAATGGACATGCCAGCACAGTTGTAAATGTGAAAAAACTTTATATGATTGTGTATGCGAGTGAGCCATGTGCTTGTTTGTCGTAGTGTGTGTGTATGTGTATGTGTTTGTGTGTGCTTGTTTTTGTGAAATATCAGGACACAAATGTGACTAATGGCATACGTATTACAAGAAGAGGGTGACTTAAGAGGACATTACACATGTCCCCATTCAAAATGCTTATAAATCCTAGCATTTTTTTATAAATGTGGTTTGTGAGGACATTTCAAATGTCCTCATATTTCAAATAGCTTTAAAAACATACTAAATTATGTTTTTTGAGAAAGTAAAAATGCAGAATGTTTCCTGTGATGGGTAGGGGCAGGGGCAGTGTAGGGGGATAGAAAATACTGTCTGTACGGTATAAAAACCATTACGCTTATGGAATGTCCCCACATTTCACAAAAACAATGTGGGTGTGTGTGTGTGTCTGTTTATGTGGTTTATGAGGACACAAATTTGTATAACTACATGGGTATTACACTAGTATTACACTATAAATGGTTTGTGATGACATTTTAAATGTCCTCATATTTCAAATAGCTTTAAAAACATACTAAATTATGTTTTTTGAGAAAGTAAAAATGCAGAATGTTTCCTGTGATGGGTAGGTTTAGAGGCAGGGATAGAAAACACGGTTTGTACAGTATAAAAAACATTATACCTATGGAGAGTCCCTGTAAACCACATAGACCAACGTGTGTGTGTGTGTGTGTGTGTGTGTGTGTGTGTGTGTGTGTGTGTGTGTGTGTGTGTGTGTATGTGTGAGCCTGTTTATGTGGTTTATGAGGACACAAATTTGTATAACTACATGGGTATTACACTGGTATTACACTATAAATGTGGTTTATGAGGACATATCAAATGTCCTCATAATTCAAATGGCCTTAAAAACATACTAAATGATGTTTTTTTGAGAAAGTAAAAATGCAGAATGTTTCCTGTGATGGGTAGGTTTAGGGGCAGGGGCAGTGTAAGGGGATAGAAAATACGGTTTGTACAGTATAAAACCATTACGCCTATGGAGAGTCCCTGTAAACCACATAGACCAACGTGTGTGTGTGTGTGTGTGTGTGTGTGTGTGTGTGTGTGTGTGTGTGTGTGTGTGTGTGTGTGTGTGTGTGTGTGTGTGTGTGTGTGTGTGTGTGTGTGTGTGTGTGTGTGTGTGTGTGTGTGTGTGTGTGTGTGTGTGTGTCTACGGTAGTTTTTGGTTTTGAGTTTGCTCTTTGTGCCTTCTTGCTTTCTGCAGGTCAAAGTTCGGAAAAGTACGGTCTTCAGGTTCACATTTTTTTTAATTATTGGTGCTGGTTTGAAATCTTCAGTATTTAACTCCGTGACAAAAGCTATGCAGCCATTCTGGAACTGAGAAATGACGTTTAGAAATCAGAGTTTCTTCTGCAGAAATGAAAAGGATATAGGTGTGAAATGAGCTAATGTACGCCTAATGTAAATGTATGAGCAAAAAAGCAAAACAGCATTGTGAATATTATTTTGGCATGAACGAAAATGTTAAAGTTATGATGTATTTTTCTAAAAAAGAAAAAAAATATGTGATCCATTAAATATTTATACTGGAAAAACAGCCTCACCCGAGTGATTTCATTCATGAGAGATCTTGTAAACTCTCAACGTAGATTTGTTTGTGTTCTCATGTTATGTCTACAGTGGATGTTAAATATTCAGACGGACAGGAAACATGCAAATAAAAAGATTTAAGTAGCCAGGGAGGGGAGAGAAGCAGAGACCTGATACAGAAAGGCCAGGCCGGGTGCTGGAAAATCAGCGGTGATCGTTTGCACATGCCTGGTGGTCTGGAGCTTGTTAGCAAGCTGCTCTTGTCTCAGACTCCTAAATTCAAATAAACAGGAGGGCGATTTCTGGAGGCCCTGCCGCCTCCTGTTAGGGGGGTCCAGACGGAGGTAGAGAAACAGACAGAGAAATTGTCTCTGATTTGTAAATGACTAATGCAGATGGCACTGACGGACGGGCATTGTGCGGATCTCGAATGCATTGTTACGGTTTTAAAACCACAGAAACTCAATCTAGGCAGCCGAACATTTTACGCTTTTTCCTGACATTTCGCTGAGAGGACTGGTTTGGGTGCCAAACAAATCTGAATATACCATCATCTCAGCAATATTTCTAGGACGCTTTCAGACTCCTCTTGCAGAGGAGGGGAAAACAGGGCAGGGCAGGACAGGACAAAAGAGCGAGCGAGATAATTGGAACAGATTGTATGAGGAGAGGAAATAGGAGCATTGTCACCTGTTCCCTAACAGTCTAGATGACCCTGTTGCCATGAGAGATGGCCAGGTATCAGATGACACCAGCTCGAACAATGAACGCAGTGGGAGAGAAGAGTATTTTTTTTTAAGTTGCGAGCTGATTCTGAAGCTGTGCAATGGTTTTACATCATATTTTGCAATTAAAAACATACAAATAAAAGCATGAAACCACTCAAACGTACCTCACACTGAGCATCAATGAGAAGCAGTGATAAAAAATGTGAACCTCTCAAACTGAGCCTTATTAAAAACTATGACCTCTCACCTTTGGGGGGTTCAAAAGAGGGGGGGACTTAACTCTGAATAGCAAACAGAGCTGGATTTGTAACCCGAACCTCCCCCCACGCCCCCACTAATGAGAGGTGAAAGGGCACACGCTGCTCCTCAGCTGTGGTTCATACCTGTGTGTGTGTGTATAAGAGAGAGAATTTACTGGTTTGGATGATGTACATGAACCAGACCAATACGTTCAAATGTGTAAATGTAAATGCAGAGTGCCAGATATGCTTGCTGACGAGGAAATGTGAACACCAGTGTTTATTTGAAGCCTAAAGTTGAAGACTAAAGCTGAGCAGATCTGGGAGATGTGCATACATGCCATTAAACTAAATAAGAAGTTGAACCTGAACTACAACTAACTGCTTATAAGCATGAATAATATCAAATTGTGTCATCAAACATGCATTCTTTGCCTTTGGGGATACGAGTCTGTCATCCTGTCATTCATCTTTACTGAACTTTGACCTCTGGAGCCTTACACAATTTCTTTGGTATGTCTGACTATAGAGGGAAGGAGAGGTACAAGGGAACATTTTTCATGCATATCATAGTTTTGTGCAGTTATTCGGCCTACTTTTCATATATTGCTAAATGTGTGTTTCTGCAAACCGCCGTAGATCCAACTGGGCTGCTGCTATTCAAAACATTTATTTTAGGGGTTGGTTAGTCTGGAGAAATTATCTTAAAAATAAAACAATTGAAGTATATGGTATGTCACCAGTTAGACAAAAAAGTGATTGAATGGCACAGCAAAGGCTGTTAAAAATAACGAGCATAATAAGAATAAGGATTTCTGTGAAACACACACACACACACACACACACGTTAGGTTTTTGTGAATTGTGGGGACTTTCCATAGGCGTAATGGATTTTACACTGTACAAACTTTCCCTTCTATCCCCCTACTCTGCATCCGCGCCTAAACCTACCCATCACAGGAAACATTCTGCCTTTTTACATTTTCTAAAAAATAAAAATTGTATAAATCCATTTACATTGTGGGGACTTTTGGTCCCCACATTGTAATAACAAGTACACACACACACACACACACACACACACACACACACACACACACACACACACACACACACACACAGGGGTTAATCTATGTCCCCTGGTGAAATTGGACCACAGAGTGAGAGAGCACAAGTGTTTTTTTCATTACTTCTTCTGACAGCCCACACACACCACTTCGTTGCAGGACATTCTTGAATTCATTTAGCCTAATGAGTTTTAACTTGTTGTTCCAGATTATACAATGTTAATAGGAGAACATAATAACAAGACACAATTACAAACTAAAGTGTTTAGTTTGAAAAATATTAATAAAATATATTAAATAGATCATAAATATTGAACAGAAAGCATTTCATATAGCCTAGCCTAATATTTCTTTCGTTTGTCTGTTTGAGGCAAAAGAAGATAGATGTCACTGACTGGCGCCCTCTTCCTGTAGCGAGAAAATATAACACTTTGACTTTGGAGATCGCCATGGACGTATTTGGATTTATTGTGCAACTTATATATTGTTTTTCCTTTAGAAATATTTTGAGCCTGTTTAAATAACATATGCAATTATAAAGCAGTGCTCACTGCATGTTTAATGAATATGTGTCTAATTAGGCTATGTTATTTCTAATTATAGTCTAACAAAAGTCAGATGTGTACATCAATACAATAAGACGTTTCGTGTTTAGTTTCCAATATGTTATCTTCTCTCATCACCTGATTGCTTTTTAGAATCCGTGAACAACTCAAACTTGTTTAAACAGATTTATTTTAAGGACACCGGAGATAAGAAAGTCGGGAGAAAATCATTCAACAACAAAATATTTTCCACCCATTTAACTTTCTATTCTATTCTATTCTATTCTATTCTATTCTATTCTATTCTTTTCTATTCTATTCTATTCTATTCTATTCTATTCTATTCTATTCTATTCTATTAATGTCATTTAATATAATTTTATTGACGCTTGGTTGCCCATTAATTAAATTTAAAGAGGTTGAAATTTTACTTTAAAAAATGACAAAATACTGTAATTTTTTACACTTTTTATTTTATTAGTATTCGTATACAAATCCAGAAACAATCCAACCATTCAAATAATTTCAGCTGAGATTATTTTTTGGGAAAATATAAAAAGCACAAACTATAACCTATTTTTGAACGTTTTTGATGTTCTACAAATCAAGTCAATATGGGCCTATAGTAGACGTTGTTGTGTAATCACATCCAGTCAGTTGTACGCTCCTGCATCTAATTACAGGCATAAAAATAATGTTAAAAATGCATTCAACAATGTAACTTTTGGTGTTTGCTTTTTAAAACGATCTACAATAAATACTGCTTTAAAACTGATACTGGTAGTATGTGCTGGATAGTTTTTTTCTCCCTCAATAAGCGACTGAACAGCGTCTAATTAGCGGTGGATTCTCCTCCACTCAGTCTTTCATTTACACCTCACAGAAAACTCATAAACACACACACTCCGCGAAAAGAAAACAGTTTACACCTTCACAGCGGTGGAGCATGGACTACTAAACATGAAATATGGTGACATGTTATTAGGGTGTGTGTGTGTGTGTGTGTGTGTGTGTGTGTGTGTGTGTGTGTGTGTGTGTGTGTGTGTGTGTGTGTGTGTGTGTGTGCGTACCCTCACTCTGTATCATCACAGTAGAGCTCATTGGCAACGCCGGGGACGCGCTGTGCGTTAACGCGCGCGCTTCTGTTAGTTAGTCCATAACATCTTGAAATGATCATGATCTGAGAGCGGGCACGTCGCCGTGCTGGGGGCTGGTAGAGAATCTGGTGTGTGTGTGTGTGTGTGTGTGTGTGTGTGTGTGTGTGTGTGTGTGTGTGTGTGTGTGTGTGTGTGTGTGTGTGTGTGTGTGTGTGTGTGTGTGTGTGTATGTGTGTGTTGAGCGCGCGCGGGGGGGTGGGGGGGTTTGGTTTGCTGGACATATTACCGTAACCTGAGCACAGCAGTCATCGGCCCACGTACAGTTCAAGACAGAGGAGACAGCTTTAGGCAGCAATTATGCACACATTTAGAATATATTTATGCACAGCATATAATTACCATTGGTCACACTTTACATAACTGTACATTTAGCTACAAAAAATAATTAATAGCTATTAACTGAAGTTTGAACTGGAATTGGTAAAAATGGTGATTATCCTACTTTAAAAAAAAATATGTAAAAGAATGCAATATTTGAAACATTTAAATTTGTGTTTGTGTTATTGACTCCAGAAGCTCAGATTTAGAATATATTAATTCTGATTCTCATAGAATATTTAGATGAATTAGATTATTCTAAAATGCAGTTAACATCTGCTTGCTGAGTAAACTATGTCTGTTCAATGGCATTAAAATCCATTAAGGAAAACCGAGGGGGCGGATAAACGCCCTGTCCGGCTGAACACGAATGATTGTTTTCACAGGTGTTACGGGAGGCGATTAAAGATTACACTGATACTAATTAGCATTAGGGAATATTTAGAGTCCAACATCTTCACACCGTACTAAAATGTTTAGAAAAAAGAGAGGAATATTTTTTTCCCAAAAAAAAAAAAAAAATTTAAACAGCCCCCGGCGGACCAGCTGGATTTCCCGGTGTCATGTTACGGATATCTTGAGAGATAAAGAGCTGTGACCGGGAGACTAAGAGCTCGTCAAGCTCACAAGTTATTCGCTAATGGATCGGTATAGTGTTTCAGACCCACCTTATAAAAAAACTCACACACAAAATGCTTCAACGACGGGGCTTGTGTGCATTTTTAACCAGAAAAAAATATATTAAAAATGCAATTATAAAAATAAGGTTATTTTTTTTTATTTTAGATATTAAATAATTTCGGTTTCATTAAATTTACTTCAGGCCAGTATTGGGTTCTTTAAATCACACGTTTTAAAAAAGAAATAACTTTGACCAAATAACTTTGTAACCTATTTTATATGGAATCAAGCTGAATAACTTTTTTTAAGAACATTTTTAAGAGTGGAGGCCTTTGATTAATCAAAGCAATTTATCACTAAGTTATTAGAAATATATTAGAAATAAGGTCGAATTCAAGACGTTATTTCATCATTAAAATAATAAGACTAAGGACATTCTTTCTCAAAGCAATGAATTCAGGAAGTTGGCAGAAATAAGAAATCAGGGAATTCATAGCATAATTCAAGCATTTTGCTATGTCATCAATGAAATGTTTATATTTATTAATTATTATAGAGTTTGTTGCCTGTACCACCCTTTATTAAAACGAATAAAAGGAGAAAAATAAAAATTTAATAAGTTATTAGAATAACTTTACTTAATTTCCGACAACTGAGGATGTACACTCTAAAAAATGCTGGGTTAAAAACAACCCAAGTTGGGTTGACAATGGACAAACCCAGAAATTGGGTTGTTTGAATAGGTCCATTTACTAGGGGTCAAACAACCCAATTTCTGGGTTTGTCCATTTCCAACCCAACTTGGGTTGTTTTTAACCCAGCATTTTTTAGAGTATATTACATAATATATTTTTTTCCTGCATCTCCCTTTCAGCATCTTCGACACACTCTTGAATCCATCATCACACCTCCTGACCCACTTCAAAATTAACAAGCTGTGAAAATGACACCCAATTAGGCGCACACAGTGGTCTCGTTTTTTTTAAATTATTATAATTTTTTATTATTATTATTTATTTATTTATTTATTTATTTATTTTATAATTATTATTTCGGGGGGGGGGTGATAAATTATAGAATTAGTTAATAACTAAAAATAAAGCAGAAATGTAAACAAATGATAATTGAAGCCCGAGTACCTCTAAATACTGTGAAAAACAGAAGGCGATGTAAATGCTGGATGGAGGTGCATGTGATCATTTAATAATTGATTAGTAGCCTATCAACGGTATTGTGTGTGTGTGTGTGTGTGTGTGTGTGTGTGTGTGTGTGTGTGTGTGTGTGTGTGTGTGTGTGTGTGTGTGTGTGTGTGTGTGTGTGTGTGTGTGTGTGTGTGTGTGTGTGTGTGTTCAAGGTCTCCAGTTTCAGGCCTTGACGTCCGCCCTCCGGGGAGGAAACGGAACGGATCTGTAGAAGCAGTTCTGCTCTCCCTGCCGGTTCCACAACAGACCGGGGCGAGCTAATCACGGAATGACGCTGTGCTGGGCTTTTCTGTCATATATCCATACGGACAGACCGCATCGGAATCTCACGTGTGCAGCCCAGAAGGGTGATAGTGCTGTCACACAACCGGATAACAGACGGTTATCAATATTCGAGCTGCATCAACAGATAAACGTGTCACGGGGCTTTTTGTACCTGGGCTCATTTGAGAGGAATACCTTTAGAGCCTTGGATTAGGAGGGTATTACGTGGTGGATTGCATCGGGGCGCCATGTCAATCTTGCCCTCTTTCGGCTTTACGCAGGAGCAGGTCGCGTGCGTCTGCGAGGTGCTGCAGCAGGGTGGGAACCTGGAGAGGCTTGGACGTTTCCTTTGGTCCCTGCCAGCCTGCGACCACCTCCACAAGAACGAATCCGTGCTGAAAGCGAAGGCCGTGGTGGCCTTCCACCGAGGAAATTTCCGTGAGCTCTACAAGATCCTGGAAAGCCACCAGTTCTCCGCGCACAATCACCCGAAGCTGCAGCAGCTGTGGCTGAAGGCTCACTACGTGGAGGCGGAAAAATTGCGGGGCCGCCCGCTGGGCGCTGTGGGCAAATACCGAGTGCGCAGGAAATTCCCTTTACCCCGTACGATCTGGGACGGTGAGGAGACCAGTTACTGCTTTAAGGAGAAGTCTCGGGGCGTGCTTCGTGAATGGTACACGCATAATCCCTATCCATCTCCACGGGAGAAGCGAGAGCTGGCGGAGGCAACAGGACTGACCACCACACAGGTCAGCAACTGGTTTAAAAACAGGAGGCAAAGAGACCGGGCAGCCGAGGCAAAAGAGAGGTGAGAACATGATTAAAATTATATTAATGAATATATAAACATAATAAAATATAGGCTATACCGTTTTGTGAGACTATGCAAACTGAATTGCTTGAACTAACACATTTAAAAAAGCGAAAAGAATAGTGTTAATTATTGCAGTCACGCGCAGTGAGGACAACAAATTTTGACAAATGTATCACATATCAAAAACATAATGTAGTCACACAAATTTTAACACTAGTAATTTAACCCATACAGGATCTAATTGTATAATTTGTTTAAATATTTTATATTGGGCTATAATATTTTTACATTGGCTGTTTTTATAGCCTATATATAATTTGGTTATATAGGATTACAATTATATTTTTGCTCTATCGAACGAAAGAAGAGAAGAAACTAATATGTTTACTTATTGCAGTGAGAATTTATGTAGGCTCATATTCGGATAGCCAACATTTTATTACAGATTTTGAATGTTTCATATCTAATAAATATTGATTTGTTTCGTTTTGTATAATATTCTCTACGTCTCGAATTTTAGACGTTTTTCCTTCCTAAATCTGTGATGACAGTTATCTTTTCAGTCGTGTTGACGTATAAGCGAAATGCATTTAGTGCGTAAACAATCAGAAGAGTTTGTTTTTCTTGTTTTAAAAACGAAGCAAACATAAAGCATGCCTTTTTTATTAGCCGATGTAATAAATATTTTAAGGTTAAACTATTTCGAAACCATAACACTATCTAATAGGCAAATGTGCAGCCAGATTCTAGGCCTATGACATGTCAAGTGGGCCTGTATATATAATGTTAAAATGCAATATTCATCCAACAGAGAAAACACCGAGAACAACGGCGTTGGAGGTAAGCAGAGCCAGCGGTCTCCGCTCGACGGAGTGAAGTCGCTCATGTCCAGTTCGGAGGATGAATTCTCTCCGCCGCAGAGCCCCGAGCACAACCCCGTGCTCCTCCTGCATGGGAACATGAACAATCCCGTGGCTCCCGCATACCCAATGCCCGGGCTCGGTGCGCAGCTTTCGGTGCATAGCATGCAAGGACATCCGCATCAGATCCAGGATTCACTTTTGGGATCTCTAACATCCAGCCTTGTGGATTTAGGATCTTAGGATTTCTCGTTCCCATTTTAAGCGACAAGACTTATAAACATAACCAATATTTACGGCATTACCGCATATTCTTATGACGCAAAGGACGTTTGCTGATATAAACGTGCAAATGGTTAGAAAAGGGCAGTTTCACTGAGTTTTGGCAATTTTGAGTTTACTGCAAAAGTGCATACAATTTGTAAAACCAGCGAGGCCAATATTTAAGAATATTCACAGTATTGTTGGATGCATAAACTTTTAATAATTTATGATGTTTTAATCAAAGTTAATTTATAGAAATTGTTCTGTATTGGACAGCAGGGATTTTAATGAGAAAAGCATTGGCTTCAAACATCTTTAACTAAACTATGGATTTGGAAACTGTTTCGTCCTTTATTTATTTGTTTCATTCAGTTTAAACAAATACCCACTATTTACAATCTTGTTGTTTTAAAAACAGTGGCTCTCCATCATCACGGGTTTTTTTACAATTAGATTGTAATCCCTTTGAGAATTTGTCTGAGCGTGTTAAAGAAAAAAATATATATTAGAAAACGACAGTAAATAAACAAAAAGCCTCAAAATAATAAAAATATATCCACGTGATACACGCCGGAAGAAGGCATGGGCGCCTGAAAAATGAGAAAGCCTAAAACGTCAACAAGAGAGATTGGCCCTTACGCAGAGGGGCAGAGAGACGCCAAGGCGCCAGGGTGTGCGCAGGGCCGAGGTTGACTTTTTGACCGTTATTCAGTTAAAAAAAACGGCTCAAAACGCACACATTGAGTAATTTTAAGCCTTAAGTTTGATAAACATTTATTAGTTCATTACAATGACCGACTTAACAAAATGAGAGAGGGGAGTATTGCTCATTTTTTCTGTTAGTTCTGGGCCATTGAAAACTGACACGATTCGCTTGTGCAGCTCTAAAAGCACCTCGTCCACCCAAGCCACGACAAAACAGTGTCGACCCGATTTAAAAAAAATGTGACCTTTTTAATTATTATTATTTTGTGCGTGTGTAAAAACTGCAGACACTGCCAAACAATTTAACACATGGAAAAAAACAGATTACAAATCTAATTTGTCGCACGTTTGCTGACATTTTTAAGAGAAAGATAAAACACGACCATATATTTCTAGCTCTGCAAAGCTTAATTGCCTGCAATATTCATGCGATCAGCTCGAATTCTCCAACCCTGTCCCTCTGCCTCGATAGTCTCGTGTCAGTGTAAATGGTTCTGAACAGAGAGCGCAGAGGGTTTCCGGGCCATAATTAGAAACATTCTCCGGGTGTAGAGGGGCTTGATTGCAAAAATGAGGGGGACACCCTTACAGCCTCGAGCCACAGGGTGCAGCACAACAGAAATGTACCTTTGGAGTTCAGTCTGCCAGGAGATTTTAAAATAATATTTATTAGGCTATTCCCTGTCAGTTCTAACAAAAAATAAACATAGGTGATTTTACAAAGTATCTTTAGGACGCAGAGTAAATATATCAAATTGTGCCTGACCTAAATTCAGGGACCCATAGAAATTTTTCCAACAATGGCCAATCCTGCCTGAATGTCAGCTGTGGTTTTAATCAACAGTCTAATTATATTTCGCACATATAAACATTCCTTACATCTGCTTTCCTCTTATTGGTAGTTTCTACAAAAAAAGAAACTGAGAAATCCAAATAGTCGATCTAGTCAATTTTTGTTTTCTCAACCACCACATTTTGGTAGCAGAGAAAAAGTTTAAAGACACATGGAGTGAAGCCATAGAAAAAGCGCTTTTGGTTCCCCAAAGAACCTTTCAGTGAACAGTTCTTAAAAGAAGAACATTTTAACAGTCTAAAAAACATTTTTCTTCTATAATGAAACTTTTGTGCAATGGAAAGTTTCCATAAAAGTTAAAGGATCTTAATTTCAGGTTCTTCAAACCTGTCATTTTAAGAGTACCACAATAAATAGTCTTCACATTGAAGGGAGGGCAGAAGCTAAAAAGCATTCTGAGACTACACAAAACAACTCAAATGATTGGTTGAGATCAATACCTTTTATTTCAAAGTCAGAATAAAACAAAAAGTTACATTTTTGGTAACACTATTTTACTGCGTCCTTGTTACATATTACATACTTACCATAGTAAAAACAGTAAATTATCAAACCCTCTACCCTAACCCTATATAATTTAAATAATATACTTAAATAATATTACTCAGTCCTTAAATATATAATTACACTAATTACAAAACATGAAGCAAATAATTTCATATTGGACTAGATCGAGTACTGATCAGATTATGATGTCAGTGGTGTTGTATTCTCTGCCGCTGACAAAATGCCGTGAAATACGTCTGGTGGCAAACCTGTATGTGACGGTCAATCAAACACTCACACACTGTTTGTCGGGCAGCTTCACCTGCACAGGTAGTCACTCATCCAGAACTCTCAAAGAAACTGACCCACAAATGGGTTTTGGGGGAGGGGGGCGGCACTGAAGGAGCTTTTAAAGTGAGTCTCAAGAGAGCCAGAAGAGGGGGATTCTGTTACCATTGATGCATTGACCTGACAACACTTCAACCAGCCAGACCCCCGACAAAGACTAACATGTGTTTGTGGGAAAGGGATATGGGTGATACATCAGTTCTGAAATCCACTTTTCTGAAGGTCACTGAAACTGAAGCAGCCATTTCTCACTTGCAGTCCTTTGTCAGGACACACACACACATACACACATCTCAGAGATAAGATAATGCTGATATATCAAGCAAGAGGGACCGTATACGTCGACACTTAGATTTGCGCACAGGAAATAGTAATTTATCTGTTTTAGGGATGGATGGATGGATGGATGGATGGATGGATGGATGGATGGATGGATGGATGGATGGATGGATAGATAGATAGATAGATAGATAGATAGATAGATAGATAGATAGATAGATAGATAGATAGAGATAGATAGATAGATAGATAGATAGATAGATAGATAGATAGATAGATAGATAGACTTGTAAGAAGAAAGAATATAATTAATCTTGGCATCTCTTTCAGACTTGGAAGCATTAAGCCAAAGTTTCACTCTCCAGAGAGAGAGAGAGAGAGAGAGAGAGAGAGAGAGAGAGAGAGAGAGAGAGAGAGAGAGAGAGAGAGAGAGAGAGAGAGAGAGAGAGAGAGAGAGAGAGAGAGAGCAGGATAAAATTCGAGATGGCTCCATTAAAGGAAAAAAAAACTCAGGAAATGAAAACAGAAATGTGATAGCTTCCTGTTTTTCATCGGGACTTGGAGCATTCTCCTTTTGGGATGTAATTATTACAATGAGATCAGTGTGATATAGTCCAAAAACCTTAGACACACACAGGCGCACGCATACACACCCTCGTCTTGTAGTCTAATCCAGGTTTCTCTGGCGTGCTTCTGCTGGCTGACATTCCAGTGGCAATTTTGTCTCTCTGGATCACACTGATCTTGAACCACATTGATTATGGAATTCCAGTAAAGTCCTGATATCAGTAGGAGAACTGGACAGACTACACAAAACAAAAGGCCCTCTCTCTCTCTCTCTCTCTCTCTCTCTCTCTCTCTCCCTCTCCTCATGTTTTACTTATCTTCTTACTATGTGTTTTCAGTCAACATCCTTTGCTTTGCCAACAGTTCTGTGATTAATTTTTTAGCTAGATATATAACTTACATATTCATTGTCTAATAGTGCATTAAATTAAGCACCATCAGCTTTACATACAATATTTCAATGAAGAGGCTTCAAGAAATAACCTATTTTCCAGATAAAACAGCAGGGAATGTATGAGTATCAGAAAAACACACATTTCACTTAATTCTCCGTAGCACACATTTTAATTGTCGGCACAGTTTGTTTTGCTACCACATTGACACTGTTGTCTTGACTCATTATCTCATTAGTCTTAGCAGGAGCTGGTAAGAACTATAATTACTGCGGCTCGGGGTTATTTACCACAATGTCTCTTCTGCCCTCTGGTGGTAATGTTAAGCATCACTTAAAGTTTGAATCAGGAAGACTGGAGTGTGGAGTGCTAATATTTCAGATCACAGAGATGAAACAGAGGTGAAAACAACAAATTAATATACATTGATCTATAACTTTACAATCCTAAAATTAAGAGATTACAGGAGAAATGGCTATTCATACAAAGCTGCAATAATAGTAAAACAAGACAAAAAAATAAGAGCAGCAAAGAAAAACATATAAATCATTCTAAAAGGTTGCACACATTATCGATGGATGGTGTGTGTATCAGTTCTGTAGACTAACGGTAAAGCTTAGAGATTTTGGAGAATTAATCTGAACCTGAATTAGTTTATACAAAGGGAAAAAAGGTGTCATAAAAGGACATTTTTGTACCTTTTTTAACAAAAAAAGGTAGTACCTCTATGGTGCTATATGCACCTTTTAGGAGTAAAAAAGTACAAAGATGTCCTTTTAAGGATACTGTTGGTGACAAGCTGCTCCTAAAAGGTACAACGGGGCTAAAGGCACACCTTAAGAAAAATATATATGTTTCTATTGAACATTCATGGAGCAAAAGATTTTGTGTGAAAATAAATCATTAAAGTAGTTGTCAAACTAAAAATGTCAAAAATGTATGAGGTGACGAGGGGGGCTTTTTACCCCACACATGAGGCAAAAGGCTCACCAGCATGGGGCAAAACGCACACCATATTGATACAAATACTTCCGCTAAAATAATATGTTTTTAACAATGTCTAAGAAAATACTTGTTCATCATTTTAGAAAAAAAATAACTTTTTTTCTTTTTATTTTGATGATTAAAATAATACATTTTTGATTAATAAATATGTTGTCATTAAAATATGTTAATATAGAAATATATCTGAAAAATATAGAATCAAAATCATTTAAGAAAAGTAAAGATTCTGAAAGCCTTGACAGAGGTCCCCTTGTAATTTAATAGATTTATCAGCAGTAAATTATATTTTGTTATATGATATGATTAATATCCCATGTTTAAATATGATGGTTTCATTATAAATATGGAGAT